>NW_028120095.1:0-302085 GCF_965119305.1 Pelophylax lessonae | reverse complement strand
AAGAGCCCTAAAATTCATCATTGTGGAAAGTGAGTTTGGACACTTTCGAGCACATTTCTCCATTTGAATCCTACAGAAATGATCCCTGAAAGTATAGTCCTGCCTTAACTCATCAAAGATTTCAGCAACATCTTAATCACTGTTCCTTCAACAAATGGTGAACATGTTTGTCAACCTCCAATGTAAACTACTTGTCGATATCAAGTAGTAATTCTTAAGATGACTGTTTGCCAAGGGTCTATTCTAAAGAAAAATACTTTTGCAATTCTTTTCTCTCAAATTGTAAAATGTTTTGATGCCTTATATTAGCTACTTTGATTCATAGACGTACTTTTGGTAACCTGAGCAAAGTTTTAAAAGGACCTGAAAGTCTTGTTTATCGCGGTAACAGGCGAGACAACAACGCAGATGGCGTATTTTTGTTTTCACATCTTCTAAAAATTAATTGGTCTGGCAAGTTTCCTTTGGTTCCGAAAGCATGGTTTGTCAGTGAGGATAATTTTCTCTTGGTCTTTCCAATATATAAAGCCCCAGCTTCTTTCCTTGGGTTTCATGAGCATTGTTTCCATTTTGCATTTCTTCCAAGTGCAGGAGCAAAAAGAAAAACATTGGCAGCAACTGCCTCTCGCACCACCAATAATCTTCCCACAAGCAACAGTTGTCTCTTTTTTTTTCATTCCATCTAGCAATTAGGAAAAAATAGCATAGTTTACAAATTAGGAAATAAAAACATGCTTTAAAACTCATCTGCTTTTCAAACAAAAGAAGACTAAACACTCAAACAACCACTCTGAATGAGCTCTCTCTTGCCATCTTCCCATCTAGAAAGATAACCAAGTCATCAAATGGTGGCAGCACCTGCATGGAGCAGGAACACCAACAGAATTCCTTATGCGACAAGAGCCCTGAAATTCATCATTGTGGAAAGTGAGTTTGGACACTTTCCGAGCACATTTCTCCATTAGAATCCTACAGAAATAATCCCTGAAAGTATAGTCCTGCCTTAACTTATCAAAGATTTCAGCAACATCTTAATCACTGTTCCTTCAACAAATGGTGAACATGTTTGTCAACCTCCAATGTAAACTACTTGTCGATATCAAGTAGTAATTCTTAAGATGCCTGTTTGCCAACGGTCTATTCTAAAGAAAAATACTTTTGCAATTCTTTTCTCTCAAATTGTAAAATGTTTTCATGCCTTATATTAGCTACCTTGATTCATAGAAGTACTTTTGGTAACCTGAGCAAAGTTTCAAAAGGACCTGAAAGTCTTGTTTATCGCGGTAACAGGCGAGACAACAACGCAGATGGCGTATTTTTGTTTTCACATCTTCTAAAAATTGATTGGTCTGGCAAGTTTCCTTTGGTTCCGAAAGCCTGGTTTGTCAGTGAGGATAATTTTCTCTTGGTCTTTCCAATATATAAAGCCCCAGCATCTTTCCTTGGGTCCCATGAGCATTGTTTCCATTTTGCATTTCTTCCAAGTGCTGGAGCAAAAAGAAAAACATTGGCAGCGACTGCCTCTCGCACCGCCAATAATCTTCCCACAAGCAACAGTTGTCTCTTTTTTTTTCATTCCATCTAGCAATTAGGAAAAAATAGCATAGTTTACAAATTAGGAAATAAAAACATGCTTTAAAACTCAGCTGCTTTTCAAACAAAAGAAGACTAAACACTCAAACAACCACTCTGAATGAGCTCTCTCTTGCCATCTTCCCATCTAGAAAGATAACCAAGTCATCAAATGGTGGCAGCACCTGCATGGAGCAGGAACACCAACAGAATTTCTTATGCGACAAGAGCTCTAAAATTCATCATTGTGGAAAGTGAGTTTGGACACTTTCGAGCACATTTCTCCATTTGAATCCTACAGAAATTATCCCTGAAAGTATAGTCATGCCTTAACTTATCAAAGATTTCAGCAACATCTTAATCACTGTTCCTTCAACAAATGGTGAACATGTTTGTCAACCTCCAATGTAAACTACTTGTCGATATCAAGTAGTAATTCTTAAGATGACTGTTTGCCAACGGTCTATTCTAAAGAAACATACTTTTGCAATTCTTTTCTCTCAAATTGTAAAATGTTTTGATGCCTTATATTAGCTACCTTGATTCATAGAAGTACTTTTGGTAACCTGAGCAAAGTTTTAAAAGGACCTGAAAGTCTTGTTTATCGCGGTAACAGGCGAGACAACAACGCAGATGGTGTATTTTTGTTTTCACATCTTCTAAAAATTGATTGGTCTGGCAAGTTTCCTTTGGTTCCGAAAGCATGGTTTGTCAGTGAGGATAATTTTCTCTTGGTCTTTCCAACATACAAAAGCCCCAGCATCTTTCCTTGGGTTCCATGAGCATTGTTTCCATTTTGCATTTCTTCCAAGTGCAGGAGCAAAAAGAAAAACATTGGCAGCGACTGCCTCTCGCACCACCAATTATCTTCCCACAAGCAACAGTTGTCTCTTTTTTTTTTTCATTCCATCTAGCAATTAGGAAAAAATAGCATAGTTTACAAATTAGGAAATAAAAACATGCTTTAAAACTCATCTGCTTTTCAAACAAAAGAAGACTAAACACTCAAACAACCACTCTGAATGAGCTCTCTCTTGCTATCTTCCCATCTAGAAAGATAACCAAGTCATCAAATGGTGGCAGCACCTGCATGGAGCAGGAACACCAACAGAATTCCTTATGCGACAAGAGCCCTAAAATTCATCATTGTGGAGAGTGAGTTTGGACACTTTCGAGCACATTTCTCCATTTGAATCCAACAGAAATGATGCCTGAAAGTATAGTCCTGCCTTAACTTATCAAAGATTTCAGCAACATCTTAATCACTGTTCCTTCAACAAATGGTGAACATGTTTGTCAACCTCCAATGTAAACTACTTGTCGATATCAAGTAGTAATTCTTAAGATGACTGTTTGCCAACGGTCTATTCTAAAGAAAAATACTTTTGCAATTCTTTTCTCTCAAATTGTAAAATGTTTTGATGCCTTATATTAGCTACCTTGATTCATAGAAGTACTTTTGGTAACCTGAGCAAAGTTTTAAAAGGAACTGAAAGTCTTGTTTATCGCGGTAACAGGCCGGACAACAACGCAGATGGCTTATTTTTCTTTTTACATCTTCTAAAAATTGATTGGTCTGGCAAGTTTCCTTTGGTTCCGAAAGCATGGTTTGTCAGTGAGGATAATTTTCTCTTGGTCTTTCCAATATATAAAGCCCCAGCATCTTTCCTTGGGTTCCATGAGCATTGTTTCCATTTTGCATTTCTTCCAAGTGCAGGAGCAAAAAGAAAAACATTGGCAGCAACTGCCTCTCGCACCGCCAATAATCTTCCCACAAGCAACAGTTGTCTCTTTTTTTTTCATTCCATCTAGCAATTAGGAAAAAATAGCATAGTTTACAAATTTGGAAATAAAAACATGCTTTAAAACTCAGCTGCTTTTCAAACAAAAGAAGACTAAACACTCAAACAACCACTCTGAATGAGCTCTCTCTTGCCATCTTCCCATCTAGAAAAATAACCAAGTCATCAAATGGTGGCAGCACCTGCATGGAGCAGGAACACCAACAGAATTCCTTATGCGACAAGAGCCCTAAAATTCATCATTGTCTAGAGTGAGTTTGGACACTTTCAAGCACATTTCTCCATTTGAATCCTACAGAAATGATCCCTGAAAGTATAGTCCTGCCTTAACTTATCAAAGATTTCAGCAACATCTTAATCACTGTTCCTTCAACAAATGGTGAACATGTTTGTCAACCTCCAATGTAAACTACTTGTCGATATCAAGTAGTAATTCTTAAGATGCCTGTTTGCCAACGGTCTATTGTAAAGAAAAATACTTTTGCAATTCTTTTCTCTCAAATCTTAAAATGTTTTGATGCCTTATATTAGCTACCTTTATTCAAAGAAGTCATTTTGGTAACCTGAGCAAAGTTTTAAAATGAGCTGAAAGTCTTGTTTATCGCGGTAACAGGCAGGACAACAACGCAGATGGCTTATTTTTCTTTTCACATCTTCTAAAAATTGATTGGTCTGGCAAGTTTCCTTTGGTTCCGAAAGCATGGTTTGTCAGTGAGGATAATTTTCTCTTGGTCTTTCCAATATATAAAGCCCCAGCATCTTTCCTTGGGTTCCATGAGCATTGTTTCCATTTTGCATTTCTTCCAAGTGCAGGAGCAAAAAGAAAAACATTGGCAGCGACTGCCTCTCGCACCACCAATTATCTTCCCACAAGCAACAGTTGTCTCTTTTTTTTTTTCATTCCATCTAGCAATTAGGAAAAAATAGCATAGCTTACAAATTAGGAAATAAAAACATGCTTTAAAACTCATCTGCTTTTCAAACAAAAGAAGACTAAACACTCAAACAACCACTCTGAATGAGCTCTCTCTTGCTATCTTCCCATCTAGAAAGATAACCAAGTCATCAAATGGTGGCAGCACCTGCATGGAGCAGGAACACCAACAGAATTCCTTATGCGACAAGAGCCCTAAAATTCATCATTGTGGAGAGTGAGTTTGGACACTTTCGAGCACATTTCTCCATTTGAATCCAACAGAAATGATGCCTGAAAGTATAGTCCTGCCTTAACTTATCAAAGATTTCAGCAACATCTTAATCACTGTTCCTTCAACAAATGGTGAACATGTTTGTCAACCTCCTATGTAAACTACTTGTCGATATCAAGTAGTAATTCTTAAGATGACTGTTTGCCAACGGTCTATTGTAAAGAAAAATACTTTTGCAATTCTTTTCTCTCAAATCTTAAAATGTTTTGATGCCTTATATTAGCTACCTTGATTCATAGAAGTACTTTTGGTAACCTGAGCAAAGTTTTAAAATGACCTGAAAGTCTTGTTTATCGCGGTAACAGGCAGGACAACAACGCAGATGGCTTATTTTTCTTTTCACATCTTCTAAAAATTGATTGGTCTGGCAAGTTTCCTTTGGTTCCGAAAGCATGGTTTGTCAGTGAGGATAATTTTCTCTTGGTCTTTCCAATATATAAAGCCCCAGCATCTTTCCTTGGGTTCCATGAGCATTGTTTCCATTTTGCATTTCTTCCAAGTGCAGGAGCAAAAAGAAAAACATTGGCAGCAACTGCCTCTCGCACCGCCAATAATCTTCCCACAAGCAACAGTTGTCTCTTTTTTTTTCATTCCATCTAGCAATTAGGAAAAAATAGCATAGTTTACAAATTAGGAAATAAAAACATGCTTTAAAACTCAGCTGCTTTTCAAACAAAAGAAGACTAAACACTCAAACAACCACTCTGAATGAGCTCTCTCTTGCCATCTTCCCATCTAGAAAGATAACCAAGTCATCAAATGGTGGCAGCACCTGCATGGAGCAAGAACACCAACAGAATTCCTTATGCGACAAGAGCCCTAAAATTCATCATTGTGGAAAGTGAGTTTGGACAATTTCAAGCACATTTCTCCATTTTATTCCTACAGAAATGACCCCTGAAAGTATAGTCCTGCCTTAACTTATCAAAGATTTCAGCAACATCTTAATCACTGTTCCTTCAACAAATGGTGAACATGTTTGTCAACCTCCAATGTAAACTACTTGTCGATATCAAGTAGTAATTCTTAAGATGACTGTTTGCCAACGGTCTATTCTAAAGAAAAATACTTTTGCAATTCTTTTCTCTCAAATTGTAAAATGTTTTGATGCCTTATATTAGCTACCTTGATTCATAGAAGTACTTTTGGTAACCTGAGCAAAGTTTTAAAAGGACCTGAAAGTCTTGTTTATCGCGGTAACAGGCGGGACAACAACGCAGATGGCTTATTTTTCTTTTCACATCTTCTAAAAATTGATTGGTCTGGCAAGTTTCCTTTGGTTCCGAAAGCCTGGTTTGTCAGTGAGGATAATTTTCTCTTGGTCTTTCCAATATATAAAGCCCCAGCATCTTTCCTTGGGTTCCATGAGCATTTCTTCCAAGTGCAGGAGCAAAAAGAAAAACATTGGCAGTGACTGCCTCTCGCACCGCCAATAATCTTCCCACAAGCAACAGTTGTCTCTTTTTTTTTCATTCCATCTAGCAATTAGGAAAAAATAGCATAGTTTACAAATTAGGAAATAAAAACATGCTTTAAAACTCATCTGCTTTTCAAACAAAAGAAGACTAAACACTCAAACAACCACTCTGAATGAGCTCTCTCTTGCTATCTTCCCATCTAGAAAGATAACCAAGTCATCAAATGGTGGCAGCACCTGCATGGAGCAGGAACACCAACAGAATTCCTTATGCGACAAGAGCCCTAAAATTCATCATTGTGGAGAGTGAGTTGGGACACTTTCAAGCACATTTCTCCATTTGAATCCTACAGAAATGATCCCTGAAAGTATAGTCCTGCCTTAACTTATCAAAGATTTCAGCAACATCTTAATCACTGTTCCTTCAACAAATGGTGAACATGTTTGTCAACCTCCAATGTAAACTACTTGTCAATATCAAGTAGTAATTCTTAAGATGCCTGTTTGCCAACGGTCTATTCTAAAGAAAAATACTTTAGCAATTCTTTTCTCTCAAATTGTAAAATGTTTTGATGCCTTATATTAGCTACCTTGATTCACAGAAGTACTTTTGGTAACCTGAGCAAAGTTTTAAAAGGACCTGAAAGTCTTGTTTATCGCGGTAACAGGCGAGACAACAACGCAGATGGCGTATTTTTCTTTTCATATCTTCTAAAAATTGAATGGTCTGGCAAGTTTCCTTTGGTTCCGAAAGCATGGTTTGTCAGTGAGGATAATTTTCTCTTGGTCTTTCCAATATATAAAGCCCCAGCATCTTTCCTTGGGTTTCATGAGCATTGTTTCCATTTTGCATTTCTTCCAAGTGCAGGAGCAAAAAGAAAAACATTGGCAGCGACTGCCTCTCGCACCGCCAATAATCTTCCCACAAGCAACAGTTGTCTCTTTTTTTTTTCATTCCATCTAGCAAATAGGAAAAAATATATCATAGTTTACAAATTAGGAAATAAAAACATGCTTTAAAACTCAGCTGCTTTTCAAACAAATGAAGACTAAACACTCAAACAACCACTCTGAATGAGCTCTCTCTTGCCATCTTCCCATCTAGAAAGATAACCAAGTCATCAAATGGTGGCAGCACCTGCATGGAGCAGGAACACCAACAGAATTCCTTATGCGACAAGAGCCCTAAAATTCGTCATTGTGGAAAGTGAGTTTGGACACTTTCGAGCACATTTCTCCATTTGAATCCTACAAAAATGATCCCTGAAAGTATAGTCTTGCCTTAACTTATCAAAGATTTCAGCAACATCTTAATCACTGTTCCTTCAACAAATGGTGAACATGTTTGTCAACCTCCAATGTAAACTACTTGTCGATATCAAGTAGTAATTCTTAAGATGACTGTTTGCCAACGGTCTATTCTAAAGAAAAATACTTTTGCAATTCTTTTCTCTCAAATTGTAAAATGTTTTGATGCCTTATATTAGCTACATTGATTCATAGAAGTACTTTTGGTAACCTGAGCAAAGTTTTAAAAGGACCTGAAAGTCTTGTTTATCGCGGTAACAGACGAGACAACAACGCAGATGGCGTATTTTTGTTTTCACATCTTCTAAAAATTGATTGGTCTGACAAGTTTCCTTTGGTTCCGAAAGCATGGTTTGTCAGTGAGGATAATTTTCTCTTGGTCTTTCCAACATACAAAAGCCCCAGCATCTTTCCTTGGGTTCCATGAGCATTGTTTCCATTTTGCATTTCTTCCAAGTGCAGGAGCAAAAAGAAAAACATTGGCAGCGACTGCCTCTCGCACCGCCAATAATCTTCCCACAAGCAACAGTTGTCTCTTTATTTTTCATTCCATCTAGCAATTAGGAAAAAATAGCATAGTTTACAAATTAGGAAATAAAAACATGCTTTAAAACTCATCTGCTTTTCAAACAAAAGAAGACTAAACACTCAAACAACCACTCTGAATGAGCTCTCTCTTGCCATCTTCCCATCTAGAAAGATAGCCAAGTCATCAAATGGTGGCAGCACCTGCATGGAGCAGGAACAACAACAGAATTTCTTATGCGGCAAGAGCCCTAAAATTCATCATTGTGGAGAGTGAGTTTGGACACTTTCAAGCACATTTCTCCATTTGAATCCTACAGAAATGATCCCTGAAAGTATAGTCCTGCCTTAACTTATCAAAGATTTCAGCAACATCTTAATCACTGTTCCTTCAACAAATGGTGAACATGTTTGTCAACCTCCAATGTAAACTACTTGTCGATATCAAGTAGTAATTCTTAAGATGCCTGTTTGCCAACGGTCTATTCTAAAGAAAAATACTTTTGCAATTCTTTTCTCTCAAATTGTAAAATGTTTTCATGCCTTATATTAACTACCTTGATTCATAGATGTACTTTTGGTAACCTGAGCAAAGTTTAAAAAGGACCTGAAAGTCTTGTTTATCGCGGTAACAGACAAGACAACAACTCAGATGGCGTATTTTTGTTTTCACATCTTATAAAAATTGATTGGTCTGGCAAGTTTCCTTTGGTTCCGAAAGCCTGGTTTGTCAGTGAGGATAATTTTCTCTTGGTCTTTCCAATATATAAAGCCCCAGCATCTTTCCTTGGGTTTCATGAGCATTGTTTCCATTTTGCATTTCTTCCAAGTGCAGGAGCAAAAAGAAAAACATTGGCAGCAACTGCCTCTCGCACCGCCAATAATCTTCCCACAAGCAACAGTTGTCTCTTTTTTTTTCATTCCATCTAGCAATTAGGAAAAAATAGCATAGTTTACAAATTAGGAAATAAAAACATGCTTTAAAACTCAGCTGCTTTTCAAACAAAAGAAGACTAAACACTCAAACAACCACTCTGAATGAGCTCTCTCTTGCCATCTTCCCATCTAGAAAGATAACCAAGTCATCAAATGGTGGCAGCACCTGCATGGAGCAGGAACACCAACAGAATTCCTTATGCGACATGAGCCCTAAAATTCGTCATTGTGGAAAGTGAGTTTGGACATTTTCGAGCACATTTCTCCATTTGAAACCTACAGAAATGATCCCTGAAAGTATAGTCCTGCCTTAACTTATCAAAGATTTCAGCAACATCTTAATGACTGTTCCTTCAACAAATGGTGAACATGTTTGTAAACCTCCAATGTAAACTACTTGTCGATATCAAGTAGTAATTCTTAAGATGCCTGTTTGCCAACGGTCTATTCTAAAGAAAAATACTTTTGCAATTCTTTTCTCTCAAATTGTAAAATGTTTTCATGCCTTATATTAGCTACATTGATTCATAGAAGTACTTTTGGTAACCTGAGCAAAGTTTTAAAAGGACCTGAAAGTCTTGTTTATCGCGGTAACAGACGAGATAACAACGCAGATGGCGTATTTTTGTTTTCACATCTTCTAAAAATTGATTGGTCTGACAAGTTTCCTTTGGTTCCGAAAGCATGGTTTGTCAGTGAGGATAATTTTCTCTTGGTCTTTCCAATATATAAAGCCCCAGCATCTTTCCTTGGGTTCCATGAGCATTGTTTCCATTTTGCATTTCTTCCAAGTGCAGGAGCAAAAAGAAAAACATTGGCAGCGACTGCCTCTCGCACCGCCAATAATCTTACCACAAGCAACAGTTGTCTCTTTTTTTTTTATTCCATCTAGCAATTAGGAAAAAATAGCATAGTTTACAAATTAGGAAATAAAAACATGCTTTAAAACTCATCTGCTTTTCAAACAAAAGAAGACTAAACATTCAAACAACCACTCTGAATGAGCTCTCTCTTGCCATCTTCCCATTTAGAAAGATAGCCAAGTCATCAAATGGTGGCAGCACCTGCATGGAGCAGGAACAACAACAGAATTCCTTATGCGACAAGAGCCCTAAAATTCATCATTGTGGAGAGTGAGTTTGGACACTTTCGAGCACATTTCTCCATTTGAATCCTACAGAAATGATCCCTAAATGTATAGTCCTGCCTTAACTTATCAAAGATTTCAGCAACATCTTAATCACTGTTCCTCACAACAAATGGTGAACATGTTTGTCAACCTCCAATGTAAACTACTTGTCGATATCAAGTAGTAATTCTTAAGATGACTGTTTGCCAACGGTCTATTCTAAAGAAAAATACTTTTGCAATTCTTTTCTCTCAAATTGTAAAATGTTTTGATGCCTTATATTAGCTACATTGATTCATAGAAGTACTTTTGGTAACCTGAGCAAAGTTTTAAAAGGACCTGAAAGTCTTGTTTATCGCGGTAACAGGCGAGACAACAACGCAGATGTCGTATTTTTGTTTTCACATCTTCTAAAAATTGATTGGTCTGAGAAGTTTCCTTTGGTTCCGAAAGCATGGTTTGTCAGTGAGGATAATTTTCTCTTGGTCTTTCCAATATATAAAGCCCCAGCATCTTTCCTTGGGTTCCATGAGCATTGTTTCCATTTTGCATTTCTTCCAAGTGCAGGAGCAAAAAGAAAAACATTGGCAGCGACTGCCTCTCGCACCACCAATAATCTTCCCACAAGCAACAGTTGTCTCTTTTTTTTCATTCCATCTAGCAATTAGGAAAAAATAGCATAGTTTACAAATTAGGAAATAAAAACATGCTTTAAAACTCATCTGCTTTTCAAACAAAAGAAGACTAAACACTCAAACAACCACTCTGAATGAGCTCTCTCTTGCCATCTTCCCATCTAGAAAGATAGCCAAGTCATCAAATGGTGGCAGCACCTGCATGGAGCAGGAACAACAACAGAATTACGTATGCGACAAGAGCCCTAAAATTCATCATTGTGGAGAGTGAGTTTGGACACTTTCGAGCACATTTCTCCATTTGAATCCTACAGAAATGATCCCTGAAAGTATAGTCCTGCCTTAACTTATCAAAGATTTCAGCAACATCTTAATCACTGTTCCTTCAACAAATGGTGAACATGTTTGTCAACCTCCAATGTAAACTACTTGTCGATATCAAGTAGTAATTCTTAAGATGCCTGTTTGCCAACGGTCTATTCTAAAGAAAAATACTTTTGCAATTCTTTTCTCTCAAATTGTAAAATGATTTGATGCTTTATATTAGCTACCTTGATTCATAGAAGTACTTTTGGTAACCTGAGCAAAGTTTTAAAAGGACCTGAAAGTCTTGTTTATCGCGGAAACAGGCGAGACAACAACGCAGATGGCGTATTTTTGTTTTCACATCTTCCAAAAATTAATTGGTCTGACAAGTTTCCTTTGGTTCCGAAAGCATAGTTTGTCAGTGAGGATAATTTTCTATTGGTCTTTCCAATATATAAAACCCCAGCATCTTTCCTTGGGTTCCATGAGCATTGTTTCCATTTTGCATTTCTTCCAAGTGCAGGAGCAAAAAGAAAAACATTGGCAGTGACTGCCTCTCGCACCGCCAATAATCTTCCCACAAGCAACAGTTGTCTCTTTTTTTTTTATTCCATCTAGCAATTAGGAAAAAATAGCATAGTTTACAAATTAGGAAATAAAAACATGCTTTAAAACTCATCTGCTTTTCAAACAAAAGAAGACTAAACACTCAAACAACCACTGTGAATGAGCTCTCTCTTGCCATCTTCCCATTTAGAAAGATAGCCAAGTCATCAAATGGTGGCAGCATCTGCATGGAGCAGAAACACCAACAAAATTCCTTATGCGACAAGAACCCTAAAATTCATCATTGTGGAAAGTGAGTTTGGACACTTTCAAGCACATTTCTCCATTTGAATCCTACAGAAATGATCCCTGAAAGTATAGTCCTGCCTTAACTTATCAAAGATTTCAGCAACATCTTAATCACTGTTCCTTCAACAAATGGTGAACATGTTTGTCAACCTCCAATGTAAACTACTTGTCGATATCAAGTAGTAATTCTTAAGATGCCTGTTTGCCAACGGTCTATTCTAAAGAAAAATACTTTTGCAATTCTTTTCTCTCAAATTGTAAAATGTTTTCATGCCTTATATTAGCTACCTTGATTCATAGATGTACTTTTGGTAACCTGAGCAAAGTTTTAAAATGACCTGAAAGTCTTGTTTATCGCGGTAACAGACGAGACAACAACGCAGATGGCGTATTTTTGTTTTCACATCTTCTAAAAATTGATTGGTCTGACAAGTTTCCTTTGGTTCCGAAAGCATGGTTTGTCAGTGAGGATAATTTTCTCTTGGTCTTTCCAATAAATAAAGCCCCAGCATCTTTCCTTGGGTTCCATGAGCATTGTTTCCATTTTGCATTTCTTCCAAGTGCAGGAGCAAAAAGAAAAACATTGGCAGCGACTGCCTCTCGCACCGCCAATAATCTTCCCACAAGCAACAGTTGTCTCTTTTTTTTTCATTCCATCTAGCAATTAGGAAAAAATAGCATAGTTTACAAATTAGGAAATAAAAACATGCTTTAAAACTCATCTGCTTTTCAAACAAAAGAAGACTAAACACTCAAACAACCACTCTGAATGAGCTCTCTCTTGCCATCTTCCCATCTAGAAAGATAGCCAAGACATCAAATGGTGGCAGCACCTGCATGGAGCAGGAACAACAACAGAATTCCTTATGCGACAAGAGCCCTAAAATTCATCATTGTGGAGAGTGAGTTTGGACACTTTCGAGCACATTTCTCCATTTGAATCCTACAGAAATGATCCCTGAAAGTATAGTCCTGTCTTAACTTATCAAAGATTTCAGCAACATCTTAATCACTGTTCCTTCAACAAATGTTGAACATGTTTGTCAACCTCCAATGTAAACTACTTGTCGATATCAAGTAGTAATTCTTAAGATGACTGTTTGCCAAAGATCTATTCTAAAGAAAAATACTTTTGCAATTCTTTTCTCTCAAATTGTAAAATGTTTTGATGCCTTATATTAGCTACATTGATTCATAGAAGTACTTTTGGTAAACTGAGCAAAGTTTTAAAAGGACCTGAAAGTCTTGTTTATCGCGGTAACAGACGAGACAACAACGCAGATGGCGTATTTTTGTTTTCACATCTTCTAAAAATTGATTGGTCTGACAAGTTTCCTTTGGTTCCGAAAGCATGGTTTGTCAGTGAGGATAATTTTCTCTTGGTCTTTCCAATATATAAAGCCCCAGCATCTTTCCTTGGGTTCCATGAGCATTGTTTCCATTTTGCATTTCTTCCAAGTGCAGGAGCAAAAAGAAAAACATTGGCAGCGACTGCCTCTCGCACCGCCAATAATCTTCCCACAAGCAACAGTTGTCTCTTTTTTTTTCATTCCATCTAGCAATTAGGAAAAAATAGCATAGTTTACAAATTAGGAAATAAAAACATGCTTTAAAACTCAGCTGCTTTTCAAACAAAAGAAGACTAAACATTCAAACAACCACTCTGAATGAGCTCTCTCTTGCCATCTTCCCATCTAGAAAGATAACCAAGTCATCAAATGGTGGCAGCACCTGCATGGAGCAGGAACACCAACAGAATTCCTTATTCGACAAGAGCTCTAAAATTCGTCATTGTGGAAAGTGAGTTTGGACACTTTCGAGCACATTTCTCCATTTGAATCCTACAGAAACGATCCCTGAAAGTATAGTCCTGCCTTCACTTATCAAAGATTACAGCAACATCTTAATCACTGTTCCTTCAACAAATGGTGAACATGTTTGTCAACCTCCAATGTAAACTACTTGTCGATATCAAGTAGTAATTCTTAAGATGCCTGTTTGCCAACGGTCTATTCTAAAGAAAAATACTTTAGCAATTCTTTTCTCTCAAATTGTAAAATGTTTTGATGCCTTATATTAGCTACCTTGATTCATAGAAGTACTTTTGGTAACCTGAGCAAAGTTTTAAAAGGACCTGAAAGTCTTGTTTATCGCGGTAACAGGCGAGACAACAACGCAGATGGCGTATTTTTCTTTTCACATCTTCTAAAAATTGATTGGTCTGGCAAGTTTCCTTTTGTTCCGAAAGCATGGTTTGTCAGTGAGGATAATTTTCTCTTGGTCTTTCCAATATATAAAGCCCCAGCATCTTTCCTTGGGTTTCATGAGCATTGTTACCATTTTGCATTTCTTCCAAGTGCAGGAGCAAAAAGAAAAACATTGGCAGCGACTGCCTCTCGCACCGCCAATAATCTTCCCACAAGCAACAGTTGTCTCTTTTTTTTTCATTCCATCTAGCAATTAGGAAAAAATAGCATAGTTTACAAATTAGGAAATAAAAACATGCTTTAAAACTCAGCTGCTTTTCAAACAAAAGAAGACTAAACACTCAAACAACCACTCTGAATGAGCTCTCTCTTGCCATCTTCCCATCTAGAAAGATAACCAAGTCATCAAATCGTGGCAGCACCTGCATGGAGCAGGAACACCAACAGAATTCCTTATTCGACAAGAGATCTAAAATTCGTCATTGTGGAAAGTGAGTTTGGACACTTTCCAGCACATTTCTCCATTTGAATCCTACAGAAATGATCCCTGAAAGTATAGTCCTGTCTTAACTTATCAAAGATTTCAGCAACATCTTAATCACTGTTCCTTTAACAAATGTTGAACATGTTTGTCAACCTCCAATGTAAACTACTTGTCGATATCAAGTAGTAATTCTTAAGATGACTGTTTGCCAATGGTCTATTCTAAAGAAAAATACTTTTGCAATTCTTTTCTCTCAAATTGTAAAATGTTTTGATGCCTTATATTAGCTACATTGATTCATAGAAGTACTTTTGGTAACCTGAGCAAAGTTTTAAAAGGACCTGAAAGTCTTGTTTATCGCGGTAACAGACGAGACAACAACGCAGATGGCGTATTTTTGTTTTCACATCTTCTAAAAATTGATTGGTCTGACAAGTTTCCTTTGGTTCCGAAAGCATGGTTTGTCAGTGAGGATAATTTTCTCTTGGTCTTTCCAATATATAAAGCCCCAGCATCTTTCCTTGGGTTTCATGAGCATTGTTTCCATTTTGCATTTCTTCCAAGTGCAGGAGCAAAAAGAAAAACATTGGCAGCGACTGCCTCTCGCACCGCCAATAATCTTCCCACAAGCAACAGTTGTCTCTTTTTTTTTCATTCCATCTAGCAATTAGGAAAAAATAGCATAGTTTACAAATTAGGAAATAAAAACATGCTTTAAAACTCATCTGCTTTTCAAACAAAAGAAGACTAAACACTCAAACAACCACTCTGAATGAGCTCTCTCTTGCCATCTTCCCATCTAGAAAGATAACCAAGTCATCAAATGGTGGCAGCACCTGCATGGAGCAGGAACACCAACAGAATTCCTTATGCGACAAGAGCCCTAAAATTCATCATTGTGGAAAGTGAGTTTGGACACTTTCAAGCACATTTCTCCATTTGAATCCTACAGAAATGATCCCTGAAAGTATAATCCTGCCTTAACTTATCAAAGATTTCAGCAACATCTTAATCACTGTTCCTTCAACAAATGGTGAACATGTTTGTCAACCTCCAATGTAAACTACTTGTTGATATCAAGTAGTAATTCTTAAGATGCCTGTTTGCCAACGGTCTATTCTAAAGAAAAATACTTTAGCAATTCTTTTCTCTCAAATTGTAAAATGTTTTGATGCCTTATATTATCTACCTTGATTCATAGAAGTACTTTTGGTAACCTGAGCAAAGTTTTAAAAGGACCTGAAAGTCTTGTTTATCGCGGTAACAGGCGAGACAACAACGCAGATGGCGTATTTTTCTTTTCACATCTTCTAAAAATTGATTGGTCTGGCAAGTTTCCTTTGGTTCCGAAAGCATGGTTTGTCAGTGAGGATCATTTTCTCTTGGTCTTTCCAATATATAAAGCCCCAGCATCTTTCCTTGGGTTTCATGAGCATTGTTTCCATTTTGCATTTCTTCCAAGTGCAGGAGCAAAAAGAAAAACATTGGCAGCGACTGCCTCTCGCACCGCCAATAATCTTCCCACAAGCAACAGTTGTCTCTTTTTTTTTCATTCCATCTAGCAATTAGGAAAAAATAGCATAGTTTACAAATTAGGAAATAAAAACATGCTTTAAAACTCAGCTGCTTTTCAAACAAAAGAAGACTAAACATTCAAACAACCACTCTGAATGAGCTCTCTCTTGCCATCTTCCCATCTAGAAAGATAACCAAGTCATCAAATGGTGGCAGCACCTGCATGGAGCAGGAACACCAACAGAATTCCTTATTCGACAAGAGCTCTAAAATTCGTCATTGTGGAAAGTGAGTTTGGACACTTTCGAGCACATTTCTCCATTTGAATCCTACAGAAACGATCCCTGAAAGTATAGTCCTGCCTTCACTTATCAAAGATTACAGCAACATCTTAATCACTGTTCCTTCAACAAATGGTGAACATGTTCGTCAACCTCCAATGTAAACTACTTGTCGATATCAAGTAGAAATTCTTAAGATTCCTGTTTGCCAACGGTCTATTCTAAAGAAAAATACTTTTGCAATTCTTTTCTCTCAAATTGTAAAATGTTTTGATGCCTTATATTAGCTACCTTGATTCATAGAAGTACTTTTGGTAACCTGAGCAAAGTTTTAAAAGGACCTGAAAGTCTTGTTTATCGCGGAAACAGGCAAGACAACAACGCAGAGGGTGTATTTTTGTTTTCACATCTTCTAAAAATTGATTGGTCTGACAAGTTTCCTTTGGTTCCGAAAGCATAGTTTGTCAGTGAGGATAATTTTCTCTTGGTCTTTCCAATATATAAAACCCCAGCATCTTTCCTTGGGTTCCATGAGCATTGTTTCCATTTTGCATTTCTTCCAAGTGCGGGAGCAAAAAGAAAAACATTGGCAGCGACTGCCTCTGGCACCACCAATAATCTTCCCACAAGCAACAGTTGTCTCTTTTTCTTTCATTCCATCTAGCAATTAGGAAAAAATAGCATAGTTTACAAATTAGGAAATAAAAACATGCTTTAAAACTCATCTGCTTTTCAAACAAAAGAAGACTAAACACTCAAACAACCACTCTGAATGAGCTCTCTTGCCATCTTCCCATCTAGAAAGATAACCAAGTCATCAAATGGTGGCAGCACCTGCATGGAGCAGGAACACCAACAGAGTTCCTTATGCGGCAAGAGCCCTAAAACTCATCATCGTGGAAAGTGAGTTTGGACACTTTCAAGCACATTTCTCCATTTGAATCCTACAGAAATGATCCCTGAAAGTATAGTCCTGCCTTAACTTATCAAAGATTTCAGCAACATCTTAATCACTGTTCCTTCAACAAATGGTGAACAAGTTTGACAACCTCCAATGTAAACTACTTGTCGATATCAAGTAGTAATTCTTAAGATGACTGTTTGCCAAAGGTCTATTCTAAAGAAAAATACTTTTGCAATTCTTTTCTCTCAAATTGTAAAATGTTTTGATGCCTTATATTAGCTACATTGATTCATAGAAGTACTTTTGGTAAACTGAGCAAAGTTTTAAAAGGACCTGAAAGTCTTGTTTATCGCGGTAACAGACGAGACAACAACGCAGATGGCGTATTTTTGTTTTCACATCTTCTAAAAATTGATTGGTCTGACAAGTTTCCTTTGGTTCCGAAAGCATGGTTTGTCAGTGAGGATAATTTTCTCTTGGTCTTTCCAATATATAAAGCCCCAGCATCTTTCCTTGGGTTCCATGAGCATTGTTTCCATTTTGCATTTCTTCCAAGTGCAGGAGCAAAAAGAAAAACATTGGCAGCGACTGCCTCTCGCACCGCCAATAATCTTCCCACAAGCAACAGTTGTCTCTTTTTTTTTCATTCCATCTAGCAATTAGGAAAAAATAGCATAGTTTACAAATTAGGAAATAAAAACATGCTTTAAAACTCATCTGCTTTTCAAACAAAAGAAGACTAAACACTCAAACAACCACTCTGAATGAGCTCTCTCTTGCCATCTTCCCATCTAGAAAGATAACCAAGTCATCAAATGGTGGCAGCACCTGCATGGAGCAGGAACACCAACAGAATTCCTTATGCGACAAGAGCCCTAAAATTCATCATTGTGGAAAGTGAGTTTGGACACTTTCAAGCACATTTCTCCATTTGAATCCTACAGAAATGATCCTTGAAAGTATAGTCCTGCCTTAACTTATCAAAGATTTCAGCAACATCTTAATCACTGTTCCTTCAACAAATGGTGAACATGTTTGTCAACCTCCAATGTAAACTACTTGTCGATATCAAGTAGTAATTCTTAAGATGCCTGTTTGCCAACGGTCTATTCTAAAGAAAAATACTTTAGCAATTCTTTTCTCTCAAATTGTAAAATGTTTTGATGCCTTATATTAGCTACCTTGATTCATAGAAGTACTTTTGGTAACCTGAGCAAAGTTTTAAAAGGACCTGAAAGTCTTGTTTATCGCGGTAACAGGCGAGACAACAACGCAGATGGCGTATTTTTCTTTTCACATCTTCTAAAAATTGATTGGTCTGGCAAGTTTCCTTTTGTTCCGAAAGCATGGTTTGTCAGTGAGGATAATTTTCTCTTGGTCTTTCCAATATATAAAGCCCCAGCATCTTTCCTTGGGTTTCATGAGCATTGTTTCCATTTTGCATTTCTTCCAAGTGCAGGAGCAAAAAGAAAAACATTGACAGCGACTGCCTCTCGCACCGCCAATAATCTTCCCACAAGCAACAGTTGTCTCTTTTTTTTTCATTCCATCTAGCAATTAGGAAAAAATAGCATAGTTTACAAATTAGGAAATAAAACATGCTTTAAAACTCAGCTGCTTTTCAAACAAAAGAAGACTAAACACTCAAACAACCACTCTGAATGAGCTCTCTCTTGCCATCTTCCCATCTAGAAAGATAACCAAGTCATCAAATCGTGGCAGCACCTGCATGGAGCAGGAACACCAACAGAATTCCTTATTCGACAAGAGCTCTAAAATTCGTCATTGTGGAAAGTGAGTTTGGACACTTTCGAGCACATTTCTCCATTTGAATCCTACAGAAATGATCCCTGAAAGTATAGTCCTGTCTTAACTTATCAAAGATTTCAGCAACATCTTAATCACTGTTCCTTTAACAAATGTTGAACATGTTTGTCAACCTCCAATGTAAACTACTTGTTGATATCAAGTAGTAATTCTTAAGATGCCTGTTTGCCAACGGTCTATTCTAAAGAAAAATACTTTAGCAATTCTTTTCTCTCAAATTGTAAAATGTTTTGATGCCTTATATTATCTACCTTGATTCATAGAAGTACTTTTGGTAACCTGAGCAAAGTTTTAAAAGGACCTGAAAGTCTTGTTTATCGCGGTAACAGGCGAGACAACAACGCAGATGGCGTATTTTTCTTTTCACATCTTCTAAAAATTGATTGGTCTGGCAAGTTTCCTTTGGTTCCGAAAGCATGGTTTGTCAGTGAGGATCATTTTCTCTTGGTCTTTCCAATATATAAAGCCCCAGCATCTTTCCTTGGGTTTCATGAGCATTGTTTCCATTTTGCATTTCTTCCAAGTGCAGGAGCAAAAAGAAAAACATTGGCAGCGACTGCCTCTCGCACCGCCAATAATCTTCCCACAAGCAACAGTTGTCTCTTTTTTTTTCATTCCATCTAGCAATTAGGAAAAAATAGCATAGTTTACAAATTAGGAAATAAAAACATGCTTTAAAACTCAGCTGCTTTTCAAACAAAAGAAGACTAAACATTCAAACAACCACTCTGAATGAGCTCTCTCTTGCCATCTTCCCATCTAGAAAGATAACCAAGTCATCAAATGGTGGCAGCACCTGCATGGAGCAGGAACACCAACAGAATTCCTTATTCGACAAGAGCTCTAAAATTCGTCATTGTGGAAAGTGAGTTTGGACACTTTCGAGCACATTTCTCCATTTGAATCCTACAGAAACGATCCCTGAAAGTATAGTCCTGCCTTCACTTATCAAAGATTGCAGCAACATCTTAATCACTGTTCCTTCAACAAATGGTGAACATGTTCGTCAACCTCCAATGTAAACTACTTGTCGATATCAAGTAGAAATTCTTAAGATTCCTGTTTGCCAACGGTCTATTCTAAAGAAAAATACTTTTGCAATTCTTTTCTCTCAAATTGTAAAATGTTTTGATGCCTTATATTAGCTACCTTGATTCATAGAAGTACTTTTGGTAACCTGAGCAAAGTTTTAAAAGGACCTGAAAGTCTTGTTTATCGCGGAAACAGGCAAGACAACAACGCAGAGGGTGTATTTTTGTTTTCACATCTTCTAAAAATTGATTGGTCTGACAAGTTTCCTTTGGTTCCGAAAGCATAGTTTGTCAGTGAGGATAATTTTCTCTTGGTCTTTCCAATATATAAAACCCCAGCATCTTTCCTTGGGTTCCATGAGCATTGTTTCCATTTTGCATTTCTTCCAAGTGCGGGAGCAAAAAGAAAAACATTGGCAGCGACTGCCTCTCGCACCGCCAATAATCTTCCCACAAGCAACAGTTGTCTCTTTTTCTTTCATTCCATCTAGCAATTAGGAAAAAATAGCATAGTTTACAAATTAGGAAATAAAAACATGCTTTAAAACTCATCTGCTTTTCAAACAAAAGAAGACTAAACACTCAAACAACCACTCTGAATGAGCTCTCTTGCCATCTTCCCATCTAGAAAGATAACCAAGTCATCAAATGGTGGCAGCACCTGCATGGAGCAGGAACACCAACAGAGTTCCTTATGCGGCAAGAGCCCTAAAACTCATCATCGTGGAAAGTGAGTTTGGACACTTTCAAGCACATTTCTCCATTTGAATCCTACAGAAATGATCCCTGAAAGTATAGTCCTGCCTTAACTTATCAAAGATTTCAGCAACATCTTAATCACTGTTCCTTCAACAAATGGTGAACAAGTTTGACAACCTCCAATGTAAACTACTTGTCGATATCAAGTAGTAATTCTTAAGATGCCTGTTTGCCAACGGTCTATTCTAAAGAAAAATACTTTTGCAATTCTTTTCTCTCAAATTGTAAAATGTTTTGATGCCTTATATTAGCTACATTGATTCATAGAAGTACTTTTGGTAAACTGAGCAAAGTTTTAAAAGGACCTTAAAGTCTTGTTTATCGCGGTAACAGGCGAGACAACAACGCAGATGGCGTATTTTTGTTTTCACATCTTCTAAAAATTGATTGGTCTGACAAGTTTCCTTTGGTTTCGAAAGCATAGTTTGTCAGTGAGGATAATTTTCTCTTGGTCTTTCCAATATATAAAGCCCAAGCATCTTTCCTTGGGTTCCATGAGCATTGTTTCCATTTTGCCTTTCTTCCAAGTGCAGGAGCAAAAAGAAAAACATTGGCAGCGACTGCCTCTCGCACCGCCAATAATCTTCCCACAAGCAACAGTTGTCTCTTTTTTTTCATTCCATCTAGCAATTAGGAAAAAATAGCATAGTTTACAAATTAGGAAATAAAAACATGCTTTAAAACTCAGCTGCTTTTCAAACAAAAGAAGACTAAACACTCAAACAACCACTCTGAATGAGCTCTCTCTTGCCATCTTCCCATCTAGAAAGATAACCAAGTCATCAAATGGTGGCAGCACCTGCATGGAGCAGGAACACCAACAGAATTCCTTATGCGACAAGAGCCCTAAAATTCATCCTCATGGAAAGTGAGTTTGGACACATTCAAGCACATTTCTCCATTTGAATCCTACAGAAATGATCCCTGAAAGTATAGTCCTGCCTTAACTTATCAAGGATTTCAGCAACATCTTAATCACTGTTCCTTCAACAAATGGTGAACATGTTTGTCAACCTCCAATGTAAACTACTTGTCGATATCAAGTAGTAATTCTTAAGATGACTGTTTGCCAACGGTCTATTCTAAAGAAAAATACTTTTGCAATTCTTTTCTCTCAAATTGTAAAATGTTTTGATGCCTTATATTAGCTACCTTGATTCATAGAAGTACTTTTGGTAACCTGAGCAAAGTTTTAAAAGGACCTGAAAGTCTTGTTTATCGCGGTAACAGACGAGACAACAACGCAGATGGCGTATTTTTGTTTTCACATCTTCTAAAAATTGATTGGTCTGACAAGTTTCCTTTGGTTCCGAAAGCATGGTTTGTCAGTGAGGATAATTTTCTCTTGGTCTTTCCAATAAATAAAGCCCCAGCATCTTTCCTTGGGTTCCATGAGCATTGTTTCCATTTTGCATTTCTTCCAAGTGCAGGAGCAAAAAGAAAAACATTGGCAGCGACTGCCTCTCGCACCGCCAATAATCTTCCCACAAGCAACAGTTGTCTCTTTTTTTTTCATTCCATCTAGCAATTAGGAAAAAATAGCATAGTTTACAAATTAGGAAATAAAAACATGCTTTAAAACTCAGCTGCTTTTCAAACAAAAGAAGACTAAACATTCAAACAACCACTCTGAATGAGCTCTCTCTTGCCATCTTCCCATCTAGAAAGATAACCAAGTCATCAAATGGTGGCAGCACCTGCATGGAGCAGGAACACCAACAGAATTCCTTATTCGACAAGAGCTCTAAAATTCGTCATTGTGGAAAGTGAGTTTGGACACTTTCGAGCACATTTCTCCATTTGAATCCTACAGAAACGATCCCTGAAAGTATAGTCCTGCCTTCACTTATCAAAGATTACAGCAACATCTTAATCACTGTTCCTTCAACAAATGGTGAACATGTTCGTCAACCTCCAATGTAAACTACTTGTCGATATCAAGTAGAAATTCTTAAGATTCCTGTTTGCCAACGGTCTATTCTAAAGAAAAATACTTTTGCAATTCTTTTCTCTCAAATTGTAAAATGTTTTGACGCCTTATATTAGCTACCTTGATTCATAGAAGTACTTTTGGTAACCTGAGCAAAGTTTTAAAAGGACCTGAAAGTCTTGTTCATCGCGGAAACAGGCAAAAAAACAACGCAGAGGGTGTATTTTTGTTTTCACATCTTCTAAAAATTGATTGGTCTGACAAGTTTCCTTTGGTTCCGAAAGCATAGTTTGTCAGTGAGGATAATTTTCTCTTGGTCTTTCCAATATATAAAACCCCAGCATCTTTCCTTGGGTTCCATGAGCATTGTTTCCATTTTGCATTTCTTCCAAGTGCGGGAGCAAAAAGAAAAACATTGGCAGCGACTGCCTCTCGCACCGCCAATAATCTTCCCACAAGCAACAGTTGTCTCTTTTTCTTTCATTCCATCTAGCAATTAGGAAAAAATAGCATAGTTTACAAATTAGGAAATAAAAACATGCTTTAAAACTCATCTGCTTTTCAAACAAAAGAAGACTAAACACTCAAACAACCACTCTGAATGAGCTCTCTTGCCATCTTCCCATCTAGAAAGATAACCAAATCATCAAATGGTGGCAGCACCTGCATGGAGCAGGAACACCAACAGAGTTCCTTATGCGGCAAGAGCCCTAAAACTCATCATCGTGGAAAGTGAGTTTGGACACTTTCAAGCACATTTCTCCATTTGAATCCTACAGAAATGATCCCTGAAAGTATAGTCCTGCCTTAACTTATCAAAGATTTCAGCAACATCTTAATCACTGTTCCTTCAACAAATGGTGAACAAGTTTGACAACCTCCAATGTAAACTACTTGTCGATATCAAGTAGTAATTCTTAAGATGCCTGTTTGCCAACGGTCTATTCTAAAGAAAAATACTTTTGCAATTCTTTTCTCTCAAATTGTAAAATGTTTTGATGCCTTATATTAGCTACATTGATTCATAGAAGTACTTTTGGTAAACTGAGCAAAGTTTTAAAAGGACCTTAAAGTCTTGTTTATCGCGGTAACAGGCGAGACAACAACGCAGATGGCGTATTTTTGTTTTCACATCTTCTAAAAATTGATTGGTCTGACAAGTTTCCTTTGGTTTCGAAAGCATAGTTTGTCAGTGAGGATAATTTTCTCTTGGTCTTTCCAATATATAAAGCCCAAGCATCATTCCTTGGGTTCCATGAGCATTGTTTCCATTTTGCCTTTCTTCCAAGTGCAGGAGCAAAAAGAAAAACATTGGCAGCGACTGCCTCTCGCACCGCCAATAATCTTCCCACAAGCAACAGTTGTCTCTTTTTTTTCATTCCATCTAGCAATTAGGAAAAAATAGCATAGTTTACAAATTAGGAAATAAAAACATGCTTTAAAACTCAGCTGCTTTTCAAACAAAAGAAGACTAAACACTCAAACAACCACTCTGAATGAGCTCTCTCTTGCCATCTTCCCATCTAGAAAGATAACCAAGTCATCAAATGGTGGCAGCACCTGCATGGAGCAGGAACACCAACAGAATTCCTTATGCGACAAGAGCCCTAAAATTCATCATCATGGAAAGTGAGTTTGGACACATTCGAGCACATTTCTCCATTTGAATCCTACAGAAATGATCCCTGAAAGTATAGTCCTGCCTTAACTTATCAAGGATTTCAGCAACATCTTAATCACTGTTCCTTCAACAAATGGTGAACATGTTTGTCAACCTCCAATGTAAACTACTTGTCGATATCAAGTAGTAATTCTTAAGATGACTGTTTGCCAACGGTCTATTCTAAAGAGAAATACTTTTGCAATTCTTTTCTCTCAAATTGTAAAATGTTTTGATGCCTTATATTAGCTACCTTGATTCATAGAAGTACTTTTGGTAACCTGAGCAAAGTTTTAAAAGGACCTGAAAGTCTTGTTTATCGCGGTAACAGACGAGACAACAACGCAGATGGCGTATTTTTGTTTTCACATCTTCTAAAAATTGATTGGTCTGACAAGTTTCCTTTGGTTCCGAAAGCATGGTTTGTCAGTGAGGATAATTTTCTCTTGGTCTTTCCAATATATAAAGCCCCAGCATCTTTCCTTGGGTTCCATGAGCATTGTTTCCATTTTGCATTTCTTCCAAGTGCAGGAGCAAAAAGAAAAACATTGGCAGCGACTGCCTCTCGCACCGCCAATAATCTTCCCACAAGCAACAGTTGTCTCTTTTTTTTTCATTCCATCTAGCAATTAGGAAAAAATAGCATAGTTTACAAATTAGGAAATAAAAACATGCTTTAAAACTCATCTGCTTTTCAAACAAAAAAAGACTAAACACTCAAACAACCACTCTGAATGAGCTCTCTTGCCATCTTCCCATCTAGAAAGATAACCAAGTCATCAAATGGTGGCAGCACCTGCATGGAGCAGGAACACCAACAGAGTTCCTTATGCGGCAAGAGCCCTAAAACTCATCATCGTGGAAAGTGAGTTTGGACACTTTCAAGCACATTTCTCCATTTGAATCCTACAGAAATGATCCCTGAAAGTATAGTCCTGCCTTAACTTATCAAAGATTTCAGCAACATCTTAATCACTGTTCCTTCAACAAATGGTGAACAAGTTTGACAACCTCCAATGTAAACTACTTGTCGATATCAAGTAGTAATTCTTAAGATGCCTGTTTGCCAACGGTCTATTCTAAAGAAAAATACTTTTGCAATTCTTTTCTCTCAAATTGTAAAATGTTTTGATGCCTTATATTAGCTACATTGATTCATAGAAGTACTTTTGGTAAACTGAGCAAAGTTTTAAAAGGACCTTAAAGTCTTGTTTATCGCGGTAACAGGCGAGACAACAACGCAGATGGCGTATTTTTGTTTTCACATCTTCTAAAAATTGATTGGTCTGACAAGTTTCCTTTGGTTTCGAAAGCATAGTTTGTCAGTGAGGATAATTTTCTCTTGGTCTTTCCAATATATAAAGCCCAAGCATCTTTCCTTGGGTTCCATGAGCATTGTTTCCATTTTGCCTTTCTTCCAAGTGCAGGAGCAAAAAGAAAAACATTGGCAGCGACTGCCTCTCGCACCGCCAATAATCTTCCCACAAGCAACAGTTGTCTCTTTTTTTTCATTCCATCTAGCAATTAGGAAAAAATAGCATAGTTTACAAATTAGGAAATAAAAACATGCTTTAAAACTCAGCTGCTTTTCAAACAAAAGAAGACTAAACACTCAAACAACCACTCTGAATGAGCTCTCTCTTGCCATCTTCCCATCTAGAAAGATAACCAAGTCATCAAATGGTGGCAGCACCTGCATGGAGCAGGAACACCAACAGAATTCCTTATGCGACAAGAGCCCTAAAATTCATCCTCATGGAAAGTGAGTTTGGACACATTCGAGCACATTTCTCCATTTGAATCCTACAGAAATGATCCCTGAAAGTATAGTCCTGCCTTAACTTATCAAGGATTTCAGCAACATCTTAATCACTGTTCCTTCAACAAATGGTGAACATGTTTGTCAACCTCCAATGTAAACTACTTGTCGATATCAAGTAGTAATTCTTAAGATGACTGTTTGCCAACGGTCTATTCTAAAGAAAAATACTTTTGCAATTCTTTTCTCTCAAATTGTAAAATGTTTTGATGCCTTATATTAGCTACCTTGATTCATAGAAGTACTTTTGGTAACCTGAGCAAAGTTTTAAAAGGACCTGAAAGTCTTGTTTATCGCGGTAACAGACGAGACAACAACGCAGATGGCGTATTTTTGTTTTCACATCTTCTAAAAATTGATTGGTCTGACAAGTTTCCTTTGGTTCCGAAAGCATGGTTTGTCAGTGAGGATAATTTTCTCTTGGTCTTTCCAATAAATAAAGCCCCAGCATCTTTCCTTGGGTTCCATGAGCATTGTTTCCATTTTGCATTTCTTCCAAGTGCAGGAGCAAAAAGAAAAACATTGGCAGCGACTGCCTCTCGCACCGCCAATAATCTTCCCACAAGCAACAGTTGTCTCTTTTTTTTTCATTCCATCTAGCAATTAGGAAAAAATAGCATAGTTTACAAATTAGGAAATAAAAACATGCTTTAAAACTCAGCTGCTTTTCAAACAAAAGAAGACTAAACATTCAAACAACCACTCTGAATGAGCTCTCTCTTGCCATCTTCCCATCTAGAAAGATAACCAAGTCATCAAATGGTGGCAGCACCTGCATGGAGCAGGAACACCAACAGAATTCCTTATTCGACAAGAGCTCTAAAATTCGTCATTGTGGAAAGTGAGTTTGGACACTTTCGAGCACATTTCTCCATTTGAATCCTACAGAAACGATCCCTGAAAGTATAGTCCTGCCTTCACTTATCAAAGATTACAGCAACATCTTAATCACTGTTCCTTCAACAAATGGTGAACATGTTCGTCAACCTCCAATGTAAACTACTTGTCGATATCAAGTAGAAATTCTTAAGATTCCTGTTTGCCAACGGTCTATTCTAAAGAAAAATACTTTTGCAATTCTTTTCTCTCAAATTGTAAAATGTTTTGATGCCTTATATTAGCTACCTTGATTCATAGAAGTACTTTTGGTAACCTGAGCAAAATTTTAAAAGGACCTGAAAGTCTTGTTTATCGCGGAAACAGGCAAGACAACAACGCAGAGGGTGTATTTTTGTTTTCACATCTTCTAAAAATTGATTGGTCTGACAAGTTTCCTTTGGTTCCGAAAGCATAGTTTGTCAGTGAGGATAATTTTCTCTTGGTCTTTCCAATATATAAAACCCCAGCATCTTTCCTTGGGTTCCATGAGCATTGTTTCCATTTTGCATTTCTTCCAAGTGCGGGAGCAAAAAGAAAAACATTGGCAGCGACTGCCTCTCGCACCGCCAATAATCTTCCCACAAGCAACAGTTGTCTCTTTTTCTTTCATTCCATCTAGCAATTAGGAAAAAATAGCATAGTTTACAAATTAGGAAATAAAAACATGCTTTAAAACTCATCTGCTTTTCAAACAAAAGAAGACTAAACACTCAAACAACCACTCTGAATGAGCTCTCTTGCCATCTTCCTATCTAGAAAGATAACCAAGTCATCAAATGGTGGCAGCACCTGCATGGAGCAGGAACACCAACAGAGTTCCTTATGCGGCAAGAGCCCTAAAACTCATCATCGTGGAAAGTGAGTTTGGACACTTTCAAGCACATTTCTCCATTTGAATCCTACAGAAATGATCCCTGAAAGTATAGTCCTGCCTTAACTTATCAAAGATTTCAGCAACATCTTAATCACTGTTCCTTCAACAAATGGTGAACAAGTTTGACAACCTCCAATGTAAACTACTTGTCGATATCAAGTAGTAATTCTTAAGATGCCTGTTTGCCAACGGTCTATTCTAAAGAAAAATACTTTTGCAATTCTTTTCTCTCAAATTGTAAAATGTTTTGATGCCTTATATTAGCTACATTGATTCATAGAAGTACTTTTGGTAAACTGAGCAAAGTTTTAAAAGGACCTTAAAGTCTTGTTTATCGCGGTAACAGGCGAGACAACAACGCAGATGGCGTATTTTTGTTTTCACATCTTCTAAAAATTGATTGGTCTGACAAGTTTCCTTTGGTTTCGAAAGCATAGTTTGTCAGTGAGGATAATTTTCTCTTGGTCTTTCCAATATATAAAGCCCAAGCATCATTCCTTGGGTTCCATGAGCATTGTTTCCATTTTGCCTTTCTTCCAAGTGCAGGAGCAAAAAGAAAAACATTGGCAGCGACTGCCTCTCGCACCGCCAATAATCTTCCCACAAGCAACAGTTGTCTCTTTTTTTTCATTCCATCTAGCAATTAGGAAAAAATAGCATAGTTTACAAATTAGGAAATAAAAACATGCTTTAAAACTCAGCTGCTTTTCAAACAAAAGAAGACTAAACACTCAAACAACCACTCTGAATGAGCTCTCTCTTGCCATCTTCCCATCTAGAAAGATAACCAAGTCATCAAATGGTGGCAGCACCTGCATGGAGCAGGAACACCAACAGAATTCCTTATGCGACAAGAGCCCTAAAATTCATCATCATGGAAAGTGAGTTTGGACACATTCGAGCACATTTCTCCATTTGAATCCTACAGAAATGATCCCTGAAAGTATAGTCCTGCCTTAACTTATCAAGGATTTCAGCAACATCTTAATCACTGTTCCTTCAACAAATGGTGAACATGTTTGTCAACCTCCAATGTAAACTACTTGTCGATATCAAGTAGTAATTCTTAAGATGACTGTTTGCCAACGGTCTATTCTAAAGAAAAATACTTTTGCAATTCTTTTCTCTCAAATTGTAAAATGTTTTGATGCCTTATATTAGCTACCTTGATTCATAGAAGTACTTTTGGTAACCTGAGCAAAGTTTTAAAAGGACCTGAAAGTCTTGTTTATCGCGGTAACAGACGAGACAACAACGCAGATGGCGTATTTTTGTTTTCACATCTTCTAAAAATTGATTGGTCTGACAAGTTTCCTTTGGTTCCGAAAGCATGGTTTGTCAGTGAGGATAATTTTCTCTTGGTCTTTCCAATATATAAAGCCCCAGCATCTTTCCTTGGGTTCCATGAGCATTGTTTCCATTTTGCATTTCTTCCAAGTGCAGGAGCAAAAAGAAAAACATTGGCAGCGACTGCCTCTCGCACCGCCAATAATCTTCCCACAAGCAACAGTTGTCTCTTTTTTTTTCATTCCATCTAGCAATTAGGAAAAAATAGCATAGTTTACAAATTAGGAAATAAAAACATGCTTTAAAACTCATCTGCTTTTCAAACAAAAAAAGACTAAACACTCAAACAACCACTCTGAATGAGCTCTCTCTTGCCATCTTCCCATCTAGAAAGTTAGCCAAGACATCAAATGGTGGCAGCACCTGCATGGAGCAGGAACAACAACAGAATTCCTTATGCGACAAGAGCCCTAAAATTCATCATTGTGGAGAGTGAGTTTGGACACTTTCGAGCACATTTCTCCATTTGAATCCTACAGAAATGATCCCTGAAAGTATAGTCCTGCCTTAACTTATCAAAGATTTCAGCAACATCTTAATCACTGTTCCTTCAACAAATGGTGAACATGTTTGTCAACCTCCAATGTAAACTACTTGACGATATCAAGTAGTAATTCTTAAGATGCCTGTTTGAAAACGGTCTATTCTAAAGAAAAATACTTTTGCAATTCTTTTCTCTCAAATTGTAAAATGTTTTCATGCCTTATATTAACTACCTTGATTCATAGATGTACTTTTGGTAACCTGAGCAAAGTTTTAAAAGGACCTGAAAGTCTTGTTTATCGCGGTAACAGGCGAGACAACAACGCAGATGGCGTATTTTTCTTTTCATATCTTCTAAAAATTGATTGGTCTGGCAAGTTTCCTTTGGTTCCGAAAGCATGGTTTGTCAGTGAGGATAATTTTCTCTTGGTCTTTCCAATATATAAAGCCCCAGCATCTTTCCTTGGGTTTCATGAGCATTGTTTCCATTTTGCATTTCTTCCAAGTGCAGGAGCAAAAAGAAAAACATTGGCAGCTACTGCCTCTCGCACCGCCAATAATCTTCCCACAAGCAACAGTTGTCTCTTTTTTTTTCATTCCATCTAGCAATTAGGAAAAAATAGCATAGTTTACAAATTAGGAAATAAAAACATGCTTTAAATCTCAGCTGCTTTTCAAACAAAAGAAGACTAAACACTCAAACAACCACTCTGAATGAGCTCTCTCTTGCCATCTTCTCATCTAGAAAGATAACCAAGTCATCAAATGGTGGCAGCACCTGCATGGAGCAGGAACACCAACAGAATTCCTTATTCGACAAGAGCTCTAAAATTCGTCATTGTGGAAAGTGAGTTTGGACACTTTCAAGCACATTTCTCCATTTGAATCCTACAGAAATGATCCCTGAAAGTATAGTCCTGTCTTAACTTATCAAAGATTTCAGCAACATCTTAATCACTGTTCCTTCAACAAATGTTGAACATGTTTGTCAACCTCCAATGTAAACTACTTGTCGATATCAAGTAGTAATTCTTAAGATGACTGTTTGCCAATGGTCTATTCTAAAGAAAAATACTTTTGCAATTCTTTTCTCTCAAACTTGTAAAATGTTTTGATGCCTTATATTAGCTACATTGATTCATAGAAGTACTTTTGGTAAACTGAGCAAAGTTTTAAAAGGACCTGAAAGTCTTGTTTATCGCGGTAACAGGCGAGACAACAACGCAGATGGCGTATTTTTCTTTTCACATCTTCTAAAAATTGATTGGTCTGGCAAGTTTCCTTTGGTTCCGAAAGCATGGTTTGTCAGTGAGGATAATTTTCTCTTGGTCTTTCCAATATATAAAGCCCCAGCATCTTTCCTTGGGTTTCATGAGCATTGTTTCCATTTTGCATTTCTTCCAAGTGCAGGAGCAAAAAGAAAAACATTGGCAGCGACTGCCTCTCGCACCGCCAATAATCTTCCCACAAGCAACAGTTGTCTCTTTTTTTTTCATTCCATCTAGCAATTAGGAAAAAATAGCATAGTTTACAAATTAGGAAATAAAAACATGCTTTAAAACTCATCTGCTTTTCAAACAAAAGAAGACTAAACACTCAAACAACCACTCTGAATGAGCTCTCTCTTGCCATCTTCCCATCTAGAAAGATAACCAAGTCATCAAATCGTGGCAGCACCTGCATGGAGCAGGAACACCAACAGAATTCCTTAGTCGACAAGAGCTCTAAAATTCGTCATTGTGGAAAGTGAGTTTGGACACTTTCGAGCACATTTCTCCATTTGAATCCTACAGAAATGATCCCTGAAAGTATAGTCCTGTCTTAGCTTATCAAAGATTTCAGCAACATCTTAATCACTGTTCCTTCAACAAATGTTGAACATGTTTGTCAACCTCCAATGTAAACTACTTGTCGATATCAAGTAGTAATTCTTAAGATGACTGTTTGCCAATGGTCTATTCTAAAGAAAAATACTTTTGCAATTCTTTTCTCTCAAATTGTAAAATGTTTTGATGCCTTATATTAGCTACATTGATTCATAGAAGTACTTTTGGTAAACTGAGCAAAGTTTTAAAAGGACCTGAAAGTCTTGTTTATCGCGGTAACAGACGAGACAACAACGCAGATGGCGTATTTTTGTTTTCCCATCTTCTAAAAATTGATTGGTCTGACAAGTTTCCTTTGGTTCCGAAAGCATGGTTTGTCAGTGAGGATAATTTTCTCTTGGTCTTTCCAATATATAAAGCAGCAGCATCTTTCCTTGGGTTCCATGAGCATTGTTTCCATTTTGCATTTCTTCCAAGTGCAGGAGCAAAAAGAAAAACATTGGCAGCGACTGCCTCTCGCACCGCCAATAATCTTCCCACAAGCAACAGTTGTCTCTTTTTTTTTCATTCCATCTAGCAATTAGGAAAAAATAGCATAGTTTACAAATTAGGAAATAAAAACATGCTTTAAAACTCATCTGCTTTTCAAACAAAAGAAGACTAAACACTCAAACAACCACTCTGAATGAGCTCTCTCTTGCCATCTTCCCATCTAGAAAGATAACCAAGTCATCAAATGGTGGCAGCACCTGCATGGAGCAGGAACACCAACAGAATTCCTTATGCGACAAAAGCCCTAAAATTCATCATTGTGGAAAGTGAGTTTGGACACTTTCAAGCACATTTCTCCATTTGAATCCTACAGAAATGATCCCTGAAAGTATAGTCCTGCCTTAACTTATCAAAGATTTCAGCAACATCTTAATCACCGTTCCTTCAACAAATGGTGAACATGTTTGTCAACCTCCAATGTAAACTACTTGTCGATATCAATTAGTAATTCTTAAGATTCCTGTTTGCCAACGGTCTATTCTAAAGAAAAATACTTTTGCAATTCTTTTCTCTCAAATTGTAAAATGTTTTGATGCCTTATATTAGCTACCTTGATTCATAGAAGTACTTTTGGTAACCTGAGCAAAGTTTTAAAAGGACCTGAAAGTCTTGTTTATCGCGGAAACAGGCGAGACAACAACGCAGATGGCGTATTTTTGTTTTCACATCTTCTAAAAATTGATTGGTCTGACAAGTTTCCTTTGGTTCCGAAAGCATAGTTTGTCAGTGAGGATAATTTTCTCTTGGTCTTTCCAATATATAAAGCCCCAGCATCTTTCCTTGGGTTTCATGAGCATTGTTTCCATTTTGCATTTCTTCCAAGTGCAGGAGCAAAAAGAAAAACATTGGCAGCGACTGCCTCTCGCACCGCCAATAATCTTCCCACAAGCAACAGTTGTCTCTTTTTTTTTCATTCTATCTAGCAATTAGGAAACAATTGCATAGTTTACAAATTAGGAAATAAAAACATGCTTTAAAACTCATCTGCTTTTCAAACAAAAGAAGACTAAACACTCAAACAACCACTCTGAATGAGCTCTCTCTTGCCATCTTCCCATCTAGAAAGATAACCAAGTCATCAAATGGTGGCAGCACCTGCATGGAGCAGGAACACCAACAGAATTCCTTATGCGACAAGAGCCCTAAAATTCATCATTGTGGAAAGTGAGTTTGGACACTTTCAAGCACATTTCTCCATTTGAATCCTACAGAAATGATCCCTGAAAGTATAGTCCTGCCTTAACTTATCAAAGATTTCAGCAACATCTTAATCACTGTTCCTTCAAAAAATGGTGAACATGTTCGTCAACCTCCAATGTAAACTACTTGTCGATATCAATTAGTAATTCTTAAGATTCCTGTTTGCCAACGGTCTATTCTAAAGAAAAATACTTTTGCAATTCTTTTCTCTCAAATTGTAAAATGTTTTGATGCCTTATATTGGCTACATTGATTCATAGAAGTACTTTTGGTAAACTGAGCAAAGTTTTAAAAGGACCTTAAAGTCTTGTTTATCGCGGTAACAGGCGAGACAACAACGCAGATGGCGTATTTTTGTTTTCACATCTTCTAAAAATTGATTGGTCTGACAAGTTTCCTTTGGTTTCGAAAGCATAGTTTGTCAGTGAGGATAATTTTCTCTTTGTCTTTCCAATATATAAAGCCCCAGCATCTTTCCTTGGGTTCCATGAGCATTGTTTCCATTTTGCATTTCTTCCAAGTGCAGGAGCAAAAAGAAAAACATTGGCAGCGACTGCCTCTCGCACCGCCAATAATCTTCCCACAAGCAACAGTTGTCTCTTTTTTTTTCATTCCATCTAGCAATTAGGAAAAAATAGCATAGTTTACAAATTAGGAAATAAAAACATGCTTTAAAACTCATCTGCTTTTCAAACAAAAGAAGACTAAACACTCAAACAACCACTCTGAATGAGCTCTCTCTTGCCATCTTCCCATCTAGAAAGATAACCAAGTCATCAAATGGTGGCAGCACCTGCATGGAGCAGGAACACCAACAGAATTCCTTATGCGACAAGAGCCCTAAAATTCATCATCGTGGAAAGTGAGTTTGGACACATTCGAGCACATTTCTCCATTTGAATCCTACAGAAATTATCCCTGAAAGTATAGTCCTGCCTTAACTTATCAAGGATTTCAGCAACATCTTAATCACTGTTCCATCAACAAATGGTGAACATGTTTGTCAACCTCCAATGTAAACTACTTGTCGATATCAAGTAGTAATTCTTAAGATGACTGTTTGCCAACGGTCTATTCTAAAGAAAAATACTTTTGCAATTCTTTTCTCTCAAATTGTAAAATGTTTTGATGCCTTATATTAGCTACCTTGATTCATAGAAGTACTTTTGGTAACCTGAGCAAAGTTTTAAAAGGACCTGAAAGTCTTGTTTATCGCGGTAACAGACGAGACAACAACGCAGATGGCGTATTTTTGTTTTCACATCTTCTAAAAATTGATTGGTCTGACAAGTTTCCTTTGGTTCCGAAAGCATAGTTTGTCAGTGAGGATAATTTTCTCTTGGTCTTTCCAATATATAAAGCCCCAGCATCTTTCCTTGGGTTCCATGAGCATTGTTTCCATTTTGCCTTTCTTCCAAGTGCAGGAGCAAAAAGAAAAACATTGGCAGCGACTGCCTCTCGCACCGCCAATAATCTTCCCACAAGCAACAGTTGTCTCTTTTTTTTTCATTCTATCTAGCAATTAGGAAACAATTGCATAGTTTACAAATTAGGAAATAAAAACATGCTTTAAAACTCATCTGCTTTTCAAACAAAAGAAGACTAAACACTCAAACAACCACTCTGAATGAGCTCTCTCTTGCCATCTTCCCATCTAGAAAGATAACCAAGTCATCAAATGGTGGCAGCACCTGCATGGAGCAGGAACACCAACAGAATTCCTTATGCGACAAGAGCCCTAAAATTCATCATTGTGGAAAGTGAGTTTAGACACTTTCAAGCACATTTCTCCATTTGAATCCTACAGAAATGATCCCTGAAAGTATAGTCCTGCCTTAACTTATCAAAGATTTCAGCAACATCTTAATCACTGTTCCTTCAACAAATGGTGAACATGTTCGTCAACCTCCAATGTAAACTACTTGTCGATATCAATTAGTAATTCTTAAGATTCCTGTTTGCCAACGGTCTATTCTAAAGAAAAATACTTTTGCAATTCTTTTCTCTCAAATTGTAAAATGTTTTGATGCCTTATATTGGCTACATTGATTCATAGAAGTACTTTTGGTAAACTGAGCAAAGTTTTAAAAGGACCTTAAAGTCTTGTTTATCGCGGTAACAGGCGAGACAACAACGCAGATGGCGTATTTTTGTTTTCACATCTTCTAAAAATTGATTGGTCTGACAAGTTTCCTTTGGTTTCGAAAGCATAGTTTGTCAGTGAGGATAATTTTCTCTTGGTCTTTCCAATATATAAAGCCCCAGCATCTTTCCTTGGGTTCCATGAGCATTGTTTCCATTTTGCATTTCTTCCAAGTGCAGGAGCAAAAAGAAAAACATTGGCACCGACTGCCTCTCGCACCGCCAATAATCTTCCCACAAGCAACAGTTGTCTCTTTTTTTTTCATTCCATCTAGCAATTAGGAAAAAATAGCATAGTTTACAAATTAGGAAATAAAAACATGCTTTAAAACTCATCTGCTTTTCAAACAAAAGAAGACTAAACACTCAAACAACCACTCTGAATGAGCTCTCTCTTGCCATCTTCCCATCTAGAAAGATAACCAAGTCATCAAATGGTGGCAGCACCTGCATGGAGCAGGAACACCAACAGAATTCCTTATGCGACAAGAGCCCTAAAATTCATCATCGTGGAAAGTGAGTTTGGACACATTCGAGCACATTTCTCCATTTGAATCCTACAGAAATGATCCCTGAAAGTATAGTCCTGCCTTAACTTATCAAGGATTTCAGCAACATCTTAATCACTGTTCCTTCAACAAATGGTGAACATGTTTGTCAACCTCCAATGTAAACTACTTGTCGATATCAAGTAGTAATTCTTAAGATGACTGTTTGCCAACGGTCTATTCTAAAGAAAAATACTTTTGCAATTCTTTTCTCTCAAATTGTAAAATGTTTTGATGCCTTATATTAGCTACCTTGATTCATAGAAGTACTTTTGGTAACCTGAGCAAAGTTTTAAAAGGACCTGAAAGTCTTGTTTATCGCGGTAACAGACGAGACAACAACGCAGATGGCGTATTTTTGTTTTCACATCTTCAAAAAATTGATTGGTCTGACAAGTTTCCTTTGGTTCCGAAAGCATAGTTTGTCAGTGAGGATAATTTTCTCTTGGTCTTTCCAATATATAAAGCCCCAGCATCTTTCCTTGGGTTCCATGAGCATTGTTTCCATTTTGCCTTTCTTCCAAGTGCAGGAGCAAAAAGAAAAACATTGGCAGCGACTGCCTCTCGCACCGCCAATAATCTTCCCACAAGCAACAGTTGTCTCTTTTTTTTTCATTCCATCTAGCAATTAGGAAAAAATAGCATAGTTTACAAATTAGGAAATAAAAACATGCTTTAAAACTCATCTGCTTTTCAAACAAAAGAAGACTAAACACTCAAACAACCACTCTGAATGAGCTCTCTCTTGCCATCTTCCCATCTAGAAAGATAACCAAGTCATCAAATGGTGGCAGCACCGGCATGGAGCAGAAACACCAACAGAATTCCTTATGCGACAAGAGCCCTAAAATTCAACATCGTGGAAAGTGAGTTTGGACACATTCGAGCACATTTCTCCATTTGAATCCTACAGAAATGATCCCTGAAAGTATAGTCCTGCCTTAACTTATCAAAGATTTCAGCAACATCTTAATCACTGTTCCTTCAACAAATGGTGAACATGTTCGTCAACCTCCAATGTAAACTACTTGTCGATATCAATTAGTAATTCTTAAGATTCCTGTTTGCCAACGGTCTATTCTAAAGAAAAATACTTTTGCAATTCTTTTCTCTCAAATTGTAAAATGTTTTGATGCCTTATATTGGCTACATTGATTCATAGAAGTACTTTTGGTAAACTGAGCAAAGTTTTAAAAGGACCTGAAAGTCTTGTTTATCGCGGTAACAGACGAGACAACAACGCAGATGGCGTATTTTTGTTTTCACATCTTCTAAAAATTGATTGGTCTGACAAGTTTCCTTTGGTTTCGAAAGCATAGTTTGTCAGTGAGGATAATTTTCTCTTGGTCTTTCCAATATATAAAGCCCCAGCATCTTTCCTTGGGTTCCATGAGCATTGTTTCCATTTTGCATTTCTTCCAAGTGCAGGAGCAAAAAGAAAAACATTGGCAGCGACTGCCTCTCGCACCGCCAATAATCTTCCCACAAGCAACAGTTGTCTCTTTTTTTTTCATTCCATCTAGCAATTAGGAAAAAATAGCATAGTTTACAAATTAGGAAATAACAACATGCTTTAAAACTCATCTGCTTTTCAAACAAAAGAAGACTAAACACTCAAACAACCACTCTGAATGAGCTCTCTCTTGCCATCTTCCCATCTAGAAAGATAACCAAGTCATCAAATGGTGGCAGCACCTGCATGGAGCAGGAACACCAACAGAATTCCTTATGCGACAAGAGCCCTAAAATTCATCATTGTGGAAAGTGAGTTTGGACACTTTCAAGCACATTTCTCCATTTGAATCCTACAGAAATGATCCCTGAAAGTATAGTCCTGCCTTAACTTATCAAAGATTTCAGCAACATCTTAATCACTGTTCCTTCAACAAATGGTGAACATGTTCGTCAACCTCCAATGTAAACTACTTGTCGATATCAATTAGTAATTCTTAAGATTCCTGTTTGCCAAAGGTCTATTCTAAAGAAAAATACTTTTGCAATTCTTTTCTCTCAAATTGTAAAATGTTTTGATGCCTTATATTGGCTACATTGATTCATAGAAGTACTTTTGGTAAACTGAGCAAAGTTTTAAAAGGACCTTAAAGTCTTGTTTATCGCGGTAACAGGCGAGACAACAACGCAGATGGCGTATTTTTGTTTTCACATCTTCTAAAAATTGATTGGTCTGACAAGTTTCCTTTGGTTTCGAAAGCATAGTTTGTCAGTGAGGATAATTTTCTCTTGGTCTTTCCAATATATAAAGCCCCAGCATCTTTCCTTGGGTTCCATGAGCATTGTTTCCATTTTGCATTTCTTCCAAGTGCAGGAGCAAAAAGAAAAACATTGGCACCGACTGCCTCTCGCACCGCCAATAATCTTCCCACAAGCAACAGTTGTCTCTTTTTTTTTCATTCCATCTAGCAATTAGGAAAAAATAGCATAGTTTACAAATTAGGAAATAAAAACATGCTTTAAAACTCATCTGCTTTTCAAACAAAAGAAGACTAAACACTCAAACAACCACTCTGAATGAGCTCTCTCTTGCCATCTTCCCATCTAGAAAGATAACCAAGTCATCAAATGGTGGCAGCACCTGCATGGAGCAGGAACACCAACAGAATTCCTTATGCGACAAGAGCCCTAAAATTCATCATCGTGGAAAGTGAGTTTGGACACTTTCAAGCACATTTCTCCATTTGAATCCTACAGAAATGATCCCTGAAAGTATCGTCCTGCCTTAACTTATCAAAGATTTCAGCAATATCTTAATCACTGTTCCTTCAACAAATGGTGAACATGTTCGTCAACCTCCAATGTAAACTACTTGTCGATATCAAGTAGTAATTCTTAAGATGCCTGTTTGCCAACGGTCTATTCTAAAGAAAAATACTTTTGCAATACTTTTCTCTCAAATTGTAAAATGTTTTGATGCCTTATATTAGCTACCTTGATTCATAGAAGTACTTTTGGTAACCTGAGCAAAGTTTTAAAAGGACCTGAAAGTCTTGTTTATCGCGGTAACAGGCGAGACAACAACGGAGATGGCGTATTTTTGTTTTCACATCTTCTAAAAATTGATTGGTCTGACAAGTTTCCTTTGGTTCCGAAAGCATAGTTTGTCAGTGAGGATAATTTTCTCTTGGTCTTTCCAATATATAAAGCCCCAGCATCTTTCCTTGGGTTCCATGAGCATTGTTTCCATTTTGCATTTCTTCCAAGTGCAGGAGCAAAAAGAAAAACATTGGCAGCGACTGCCTCTCGCACCGCCAATAATCTTCCCACAAGCAACAGTTGTCTCTTTTTTTTTCATTCCATCTAGCAATTAGGAAAAAATAGCATAGTTTACAAGTTAGGAAATAAAAACATGCTTTAAAACTCAGCTGCTTTTCAAACAAAAGAAGACTAAACACTCAAACAACCACTCTGAATGAGCTCTCTCTTGCCATCTTCCCATCTAGAAAGATAACCAAGTCATCAAATGGTGGCAGCACCTGCATGGAGCAGGAACAACAACAGAATTCCTTATGCGACAAGAGCCCTAAAATTCATCATTGTGGAGAGTGAGTTTGGACACTTTCAAGCACATTTCTCCATTTGAATCCTACAGAAATGATCCCTGAAAGTATAGTCCTGCCTTAACTTATCAAGGATTTCAGCAACATCTTAATCACTGTTCCTTCAACAAATGGTGAACATGTTTGTCAACCTCCAATGTAAACTACTTGTCGATATCAAGTAGTAATTCTTAAGATGACTGTTTGCCAACGGTCTATTCTAAAGAAAAATACTTTTGCAATTCTTTTCTCTCAAATTGTAAAATGTTTTGATGCCTTATATTAGCTACCTTGATTCATAGAAGTACTTTTGGTAACCTGAGCAAAGTTTTAAAAGGACCTGAAAGTCTTGTTTATCGCGGTAACAGACGAGACAACAACGCAGATGGCGTATTTTTGTTTTCACATCTTCTAAAAATTGATTGGTGTGACAAGTTTCCTGTGGTTCCGAAAGCATGGTTTGTCAGTGAGGATAATTTTCTCTTGGTCTTTCCAATATATAAAGCCCCAGCATCTTTCCTTGGGTTCCATGAGCATTGTTTCCATTTTGCATTTCTTCCAAGTGCAGGAGCAAAAAGAAACACATTGGCAGCGACTGCCTCTCGTACCGCCAATAATCTTCCCACAAGCAACAGTTGTCTCTTTTTTTTTCATTCCATCTAGCAATTAGGAAAAAATAGCATAGTTTACAAGTTAGGAAATAAAAACATGCTTTAAAACTCATCTGCTTTTCAAACAAAAGAAGACTAAACACTCAAACAACCACTCTGAATGAGCTCTCTCTTGCCATCTTCCCATCTAGAAAGATAACCAAGTCATCAAATGGTGGCAGCACCTGCATGGAGCAGGAACACCAACAGAATTCCTTATGCGACAAGAGCCCTAAAATTCATCATTGTGGAGAGTGAGTTTGGACACTTTCAAGCACATTTCTCCATTTGAATCCTACAGAAATGATCCCTGAAAGTATAGTCCTGCCTTAACTTATCAAGGATTTCAGCAACATCTTAATCACTGTTCCTTCAACAAATGGTGAACATGTTTGTCAACCTCCAATGTAAACTACTTGTCGATATCAAGTAGTAATTCTTAAGATGACTGTTTGCCAACGGTCTATTCTAAAGAAAAATACTTTTGCAATTCTTTTCTCTCAAATTGTAAAATGTTTTGATGCCTTATATTAGCTACCTTGATTCATAGAAGTACTTTTGGTAACCTGAGCAAAGTTTTAAAAGGACCTGAAAGTCTTGTTTATCGCGGTAACAGACGAGACAACAACGCAGATGGCGTATTTTTGTTTTCACATCTTCTAAAAATTGATTGGTCTGACAAGTTTCCTTTGGTTCCGAAAGCATGGTTTGTCAGTGAGGATAATTTTCTCTTGGTCTTTCCAATATATAAAGCCCCAGCATCTTTCCTTGGGTTCCATGAGCATTGTTTCCATTTTGCATTTCTTCCAAGTGCAGGAGCAAAAAGAAAAACATTGGCAGCGACTGCCTCTCGCACCGCCAAAAATCTTCCCACAAGCAACAGTTGTCTCTTTTTTTTTCATTCCATCTAGCAATTAGGAAAAAATAGCATAGTTTACAAGTTAGGAAATAAAAACATGCTTTAAAACTCATCTGCTTTTCAAACAAAAGAAGACTAAACACTCAAACAACCACTCTGAATGAGCTCTCTCTTGCCATCTTCCCATCTAGAAAGATAACCAAGTCATCAAATGGTGGCAGCACCTGCATGGAGCAGGAACAACAACAGAATTCCTTATGCGACAAGAGCCCTAAAATTCATCATTGTGGAGAGTGAGTTTGGACACTTTCAAGCACATTTCCCCATTTGAATCCTACAGAAATGATCCCTGAAAGTATAGTCCTGCCTTAACTTATCAAAGATTTCAGCAACATCTTAATCACTGTTCCTTCAACAAATGGTGAACATGTTTGTCAACCTCCAATGTAAACTACTTGTCGATATCAAGTAGTAATTCTTAAGATGCCTGTTTGCCAACGGTCTATTCTAAAGAAAAATACTTTTGCAATTCTTTTCTCTCAAATTGTAAAATGTTTTGATGCTTTATATTAGCTACCTTGATTCATAGAAGTACTTTTGGTAACCTGAGCAAAGTTTTAAAAGGACCTGAAAGTCTTGTTTATCGCGGAAACAGGCGAGACAACAACGCAGATGGCGTATTATTGTTTTCACATCTTCTAAAAATTGATTGGTCTGACAAGTTTCCTTTTGTTCCGAAAGCATGGTTTGTCAGTGAGGATAATTTTCTCTTGGTCTTTCCAATATATAAAGCCCCAGCATCTTTCCTTGGGTTCCATGAGCATTGTTTCCATTTTGCCTTTCTTCCAAGTGCAGGAGCAAAAAGAAAAACATTGGCAGCGACTGCCTCTCGCACCGCCAATAATCTTCCCACAAGCAACAGTTGTCTCTTTTTTTTTCATTCTATCTAGCAATTAGGAAAAAATTGCATAGTTTACAAATTAGGAAATAAAAACATGCTTTAAAACTCAGCTGCTTTTCAAACAAAAGAAGACTAAACACTCAAACAACCACTCTGAATGAGCTCTCTCTTGCCATCTTCCCATCTAGAAAGATAACAAAGTCATCAAATGGTGGCAGCACCTGCATGGAGCAGGAACACCAACAGAATTCCTTATGCGACAAGAGCCCTAAAATTCATCATCGTGGAAAGTGAGTTTGGACACATTCGAGCACATTTCTCTATTTGAATCCTACAGAAATGATCCCTGAAAGTATAGTCCTGCCTTAACTTATCAAGGATTTCAGCAACATCTTAATCACTGTTCCTTCAACAAATGGTGAACATGTTTGTCAACCTCCAATGTAAACTACTTGTCGATATCAAGTAGTAATTCTTAAGATGACTGTTTGCCAACGGTCTATTCTAAAGAAAAATACTTTTGCAATTCTTTTCTCTCAAATTGTAAAATGTTTTGATGCCTTATATTAGCTACCTTGATTCATAGAAGTACTTTTGGTAACCTGAGCAAAGTTTTAAAAGGACCTGAAAGTCTTGTTTATCGCGGTAACAGACGAGACAACAACGCAGATGGCGTATTTTTGTTTTCACATCTTCTAAAAATTGATTGGTCTGACAAGTTTCCTTTGGTTCCGAAAGCATGGTTTGTCAGTGAGGATAATTTTCTCTTGGTCTTTCCAATATATAAAGCCCCAGCATCTTTCCTTGGGTTCCATGAGCATTGTTTCCATTTTGCATTTCTTCCAAGTGCAGGAGCAAAAAGAAAAACATTGGCAGCGACTGCCTCTCGCACCGCCAATAATCTTCCCACAAGCAACAGTTGTCTCTTTTTTTTTCATTCCATCTAGCAATTAGGAAAAAATAGCATAGTTTACAAATTAGGAAATAAAAACATGCTTTAAAACTCATCTGCTTTTCAAACAAAAGAAGACTAAACACTCAAACAACCACTCTGAATGAGCTCTCTCTTGCCATCTTCCCATCTAGAAAGATAACCAAGTCATCAAATGGTGGCAGCACCTGCATGGAGCAGGAACACCAACAGAATTCCTTATGCGACAAGAGCCCTAAAATTCATCATTGTGGAAAGTGAGTTTGGACACTTTCAAGCACATTTCTCCATTTGAATCCTACAGAAATGATCCCTGAAAGTATAGTCCTGCCTTTACTTATCAAAGATTTCAGCAACATCTTAATCACTGTTCCTTCAACAAATGGTGAACATGTTCGTCAACCTCCAATGTAAACTACTTGTCGATATCAATTAGTAATTCTTAAGATTCCTGTTTGCCAACGGTCTATTCTAAAGAAAAATACTTTTGCAATTCTTTTCTCTCAAATTGTAAAATGTTTTGATGCCTTATATTGGCTACATTGATTCATAGAAGTACTTTTGGTAAACTGAGCAAAGTTTTAAAAGGACCTTAAAGTCTTGTTTATCGCGGTAACAGGCGAGACAACAACGCAGATGGCGTATTTTTGTTTTCACATCTTCTAAAAATTGATTGGTCTGACAAGTTTCCTTTGGTTTCGAAAGCATAGTTTGTCAGTGAGGATAATTTTCTCTTGGTCTTTCCAATATATAAAGCCCCAGCATCTTTCCTTGGGTTCCATGAGCATTGTTTCCATTTTGCATTTCTTCCAAGTGCAGGAGCAAAAAGAAAAACATTGGCACCGACTGCCTCTCGCACCGCCAATAATCTTCCCACAAGCAACAGTTGTCTCTTTTTTTTTCATTCCATCTAGCAATTAGGAAAAAATAGCATAGTTTACAAATTAGGAAATAAAAACATGCTTTAAAACTCATCTGCTTTTCAAACAAAAGAAGACTAAACACTCAAACAACCACTCTGAATGAGCTCTCTCTTGCCATCTTCCCATCTAGAAAGATAACCAAGTCATCAAATGGTGGCAGCACCTGCATGGAGCAGGAACACCAACAGAATTCCTTATGCGACAAGAGCCCTAAAATTCATCATCGTGGAAAGTGAGTTTGGACACTTTCGAGCACATTTCTCCATTTGAATCCTACAGAAATGATCCCTGAAAGTATCGTCCTGCCTTAACTTATCAAAGATTTCAGCAATATCTTAATCACTGTTCCTTCAACAAATGGTGAACATGTTCGTCATCCTCCAATGTAAACTACTTGTCGATATCAAGTAGTAATTCTTAAGATGCCTGTTTGCCAACGGTCTATTCTAAAGAAAAATACTTTTGCAATACTTTTCTCTAAAATTGCAAAATGTTTTGATGCCTTATATTAGCTACCTTGATTCATAGAAGTACTTTTGGTAACCTGAGCAAAGTTTTAAAAGGACCTGAAAGTCTTGTTTATCGCGGTAACAGGCGAGACAACAACGCAGATGGCGTATTTTTGTTTTCACATCTTCTAAAAATTGATTGGTCTGACAAGTTTCCTTTGGTTCCGAAAGCATGGTTTGTCAGTGAGGATAATTTTCTCTTGGTCTTTCCAATATATAAAGCCCCAGCATCTTTCCTTGGGTTCCATGAGCATTGTTTCCATTTTGCATTTCTTCCAAGTGCAGGAGCAAAAAGAAAAACATTGGCAGCGACTGCCTCTCGCACCGCCAATAATCTTCCCACAAGCAACAGTTGTCTCTTTTTTTTTCATTCCATCTAGCAATTAGGAAAAAATAGCATAGTTTACAAATTAGGAAATAAAAACATGCTTTAAAACTCATCTGCTTTTCAAACAAAAGAAGACTAAACACTCAAACAACCACTCTGAATGAGCTCTCTCTTGCCATCTTCCCATCTAGAAAGATAACCAAGTCATCAAATGGTGGCAGCACCTGCATGGAGCAGGAACACCAACAGAATTCCTTATGCGACAAGAGCCCTAAAATTCATCATTGTGGAAAGTGAGTTTGGACACTTTCAAGCACATTTCTCCATTTGAATCCTACAGAAATGATCCCTGAAAGTATAGTCCTGCCTTTACTTATCAAAGATTTCAGCAACATCTTAATCACTGTTCCTTCAACAAATGGTGAACATGTTCGTCAACCTCCAATGTAAACTACTTGTCGATATCAATTAGTAATTCTTAAGATTCCTGTTTGCCAACGGTCTATTCTAAAGAAAAATACTTTTGCAATTCTTTTCTCTCAAATTGTAAAATGTTTTGATGCCTTATATTGGCTACATTGATTCATAGAAGTACTTTTGGTAAACTGAGCAAAGTTTTAAAAGGACCTTAAAGTCTTGTTTATCGCGGTAACAGGCGAGACAACAACGCAGATGGCGTATTTTTGTTTTCACATCTTCTAAAAATTGATTGGTCTGACAAGTTTCCTTTGGTTTCGAAAGCATAGTTTGTCAGTGAGGATAATTTTCTCTTGGTCTTTCCAATATATAAAGCCCCAGCATCTTTCCTTGGGTTCCATGAGCATTGTTTCCATTTTGCATTTCTTCCAAGTGCAGGAGCAAAAAGAAACACATTGGCAGCGACTGCCTCTCGTACCGCCAATAATCTTCCCACAAGCAACAGTTGTCTCTTTTTTTTTCATTCCATCTAGCAATTAGGAAAAAATAGCATAGTTTACAAGTTAGGAAATAAAAACATGCTTTAAAACTCATCTGCTTTTCAAACAAAAGAAGACTAAACACTCAAACAACCACTCTGAATGAGCTCTCTCTTGCCATCTTCCCATCTAGAAAGATAACCAAGTCATCAAATGGTGGCAGCACCTGCATGGAGCAGGAACACCAACAGAATTCCTTATGCGACAAGAGCCCTAAAATTCATCATTGTGGAGAGTGAGTTTGGACACTTTCAAGCACATTTCTCCATTTGAATCCTACAGAAATGATCCCTGAAAGTATAGTCCTGCCTTAACTTATCAAGGATTTCAGCAACATCTTAATCACTGTTCCTTCAACAAATGGTGAACATGTTTGTCAACCTCCAATGTAAACTACTTGTCGATATCAAGTAGTAATTCTTAAGATGACTGTTTGCCAACGGTCTATTCTAAAGAAAAATACTTTTGCAATTCTTTTCTCTCAAATTGTAAAATGTTTTGATGCCTTATATTAGCTACCTTGATTCATAGAAGTACTTTTGGTAACCTGAGCAAAGTTTTAAAAGGACCTGAAAGTCTTGTTTATCGCGGTAACAGACGAGACAACAACGCAGATGGCGTATTTTTGTTTTCACATCTTCTAAAAATTGATTGGTCTGACAAGTTTCCTTTGGTTCCGAAAGCATGGTTTGTCAGTGAGGATAATTTTCTCTTGGTCTTTCCAATATATAAAGCCCCAGCATCTTTCCTTGGGTTCCATGAGCATTGTTTCCATTTTGCATTTCTTCCAAGTGCAGGAGCAAAAAGAAAAACATTGGCAGCGACTGCCTCTCGCACCGCCAATAATCTTCCCACAAGCAACAGTTGTCTCTTTTTTTTCATTCCATCTAGCAATTAGGAAAAAATAGCATAGTTTACAAGTTAGGAAATAAAAACATGCTTTAAAACTCATCTGCTTTTCAAACAAAAGAAGACTAAACACTCAAACAACCACTCTGAATGAGCTCTCTCTTGCCATCTTCCCATCTAGAAAGATAACCAAGTCATCAAATGGTGGCAGCACCTGCATGGAGCAGGAACAACAACAGAATTCCTTATGCGACAAGAGCCCTAAAATTCATCATTGTGGAGAGTGAGTTTGGACACTTTCAAGCACATTTCCCCATTTGAATCCTACAGAAATGATCCCTGAAAGTATAGTCCTGCCTTAACTTATCAAAGATTTCAGCAACATCTTAATCACTGTTCCTTCAACAAATGGTGAACATGTTTGTCAACCTCCAATGTAAACTACTTGTCGATATCAAGTAGTAATTCTTAAGATGCCTGTTTGCCAACGGTCTATTCTAAAGAAAAATACTTTTGCAATTCTTTTCTCTCAAATTGTAAAATGTTTTGATGCTTTATATTAGCTACCTTGATTCATAGAAGTACTTTTGGTAACCTGAGCAAAGTTTTAAAAGGACCTGAAAGTCTTGTTTATCGCGGAAACAGGCGAGACAACAACGCAGATGGAGTATTATTGTTTTCACATCTTCTAAAAATTGATTGGTCTGACAAGTTTCCTTTGGTTCCGAAAGCATAGTTTGTCAGTGAGGATAATTTTCTCTTGGTCTTTCCAATATATAAAGCCCCAGCATCTTTCCTTGGGTTCCATGAGCATTGTTTCCATTTTGCCTTTCTTCCAAGTGCAGGAGCAAAAAGAAAAACATTGGCAGCGACTGCCTCTCGCACCGCCAATAATCTTCCCACAAGCAACAGTTGTCTCTTTTTTTTTCATTCTATCTAGCAATTAGGAAAAAATTGCATAGTTTACAAATTAGGAAATAAAAACATGCTTTAAAACTCAGCTGCTTTTCAAACAAAAGAAGACTAAACACTCAAACAACCACTCTGAATGAGCTCTCTCTTGCCATCTTCCCATCTAGAAAGATAACCAAATCATCAAATGGTGGCAGCACCTGCATGGAGCAGGAACACCAACAGAATTCCTTATGCGACAAGAGCCCTAAAATTCATCATCGTGGAAAGTGAGTTTGGACACATTCGAGCACATTTCTCCATTTGAATCCTACAGAAATGATCCCTGAAAGAATAGTCCTGCCTTAACTTATCAAGGATTTCAGCAACATCTTAATCACTGTTCCTTCAACAAATGGTGAACATGTTTGTCAACCTCCAATGTAAACTACTTGTCGATATCAAGTAGTAATTCTTAAGATGACTGTTTGCCAACGGTCTATTCTAAAGAAAAATACTTTTGCAATTCTTTTCTCTCAAATTGTAAAATGTTTTGATGCCTTATATTAGCTACCTTGATTCATAGAAGTACTTTTGGTAACCTGAGCAAAGTTTTAAAAGGACCTGAAAGTCTTGTTTATCGCGGTAACAGACGAGACAACAACGCAGATGGCGTATTTTTGTTTTCACATCTTCTAAAAATTGATTGGTCTGACAAGTTTCCTTTGGTTCCGAAAGCATGGTTTGTCAGTGAGGATAATTTTCTCTTGGTCTTTCCAATATATAAAGCCCCAGCATCTTTCCTTGGGTTCCATGAGCATTGTTTCCATTTTGCATTTCATCCAAGTGCAGGAGCAAAAAGAAAAACATTGGCAGCGACTGCCTCTCGCACCGCCAATAATCTTCCCACAAGCAACAGTTGTCTCTTTTTTTTTCATTCCATCTAGCAATTAGGAAAAAATAGCATAGTTTACAAATTAGGAAATAAAAACATGCTTTAAAACTCATCTGCTTTTCAAACAAAAGAAGACTAAACACTCAAACAACCACTCTGAATGAGCTCTCTCTTGCCATCTTCCCATCTAGAAAGATAACCAAGTCATCAAATGGTGGCAGCACCTGCATGGAGCAGGAACACCAACAGAATTCCTTATGCGACAAGAGCCCTAAAATTCATCATTGTGGAAAGTGAGTTTGGACACTTTCAAGCACATTTCTCCATTTGAATCCTACAGAAATGATCCCTGAAAGTATAGTCCTGCCTTAACTTATCAAAGATTTCAGCAACATCTTAATCACTGTTCCTTCAACAAATGGTGAACATGTTCGTCAACCTCCAATGTAAACTACTTGTCGATATCAATTAGTAATTCTTAAGATTCCTGTTTGCCAACGGTCTATTCTAAAGAAAAATACTTTTGCAATTCTTTTCTCTCAAATTGTAAAATGTTTTGATGCCTTATATTGGCTACATTGATTCATAGAAGTACTTTTGGTAAACTGAGCAAAGTTTTAAAAGGACCTTAAAGTCTTGTTTATCGCGGTAACAGGCGAGACAACAACGCAGATGGCGTATTTTTGTTTTCACATCTTCTAAAAATTGATTGGTCTGACAAGTTTCCTTTGGTTTCGAAAGCATAGTTTGTCAGTGAGGATAATTTTCTCTTGGTCTTTCCAATATATAAAGCCCCAGCATCTTTCCTTGGGTTCCATGAGCATTGTTTCCATTTTGCATTTCTTCCAAGTGCAGGAGCAAAAAGAAAAACATTGGCAGCGACTGCCTCTCGCACCGCCAATAATCTTCCCACAAGCAACAGTTGTCTCTTTTTTTTCATTCCATCTAGCAATTAGGAAAAAATAGCATAGTTTACAAGTTAGGAAATAAAAACATGCTTTAAAACTCATCTGCTTTTCAAACAAAAGAAGACTAAACACTCAAACAACCACTCTGAATGAGCTCTCTCTTGCCATCTTCCCATCTAGAAAGATAACCAAGTCATCAAATGGTGGCAGCACCTGCATGGAGCAGGAACAACAACAGAATTCCTTATGCGACAAGAGCCCTAAAATTCATCATTGTGGAGAGTGAGTTTGGACACTTTCAAGCACATTTCCCCATTTGAATCCTACAGAAATGATCCCTGAAAGTATAGTCCTGCCTTAACTTATCAAAGATTTCAGCAACATCTTAATCACTGTTCCTTCAACAAATGGTGAACATGTTTGTCAACCTCCAATGTAAACTACTTGTCGATATCAAGTAGTAATTCTTAAGATGCCTGTTTGCCAACGGTCTATTCTAAAGAAAAATACTTTTGCAATTCTTTTCTCTCAAATTGTAAAATGTTTTGATGCTTTATATTAGCTACCTTGATTCATAGAAGTACTTTTGGTAACCTGAGCAAAGTTTTAAAAGGACCTGAAAGTCTTGTTTATCGCGGAAACAGGCGAGACAACAACGCAGATGGAGTATTATTGTTTTCACATCTTCTAAAAATTGATTGGTCTGACAAGTTTCCTTTGGTTCCGAAAGCATAGTTTGTCAGTGAGGATAATTTTCTCTTGGTCTTTCCAATATATAAAGCCCCAGCATCTTTCCTTGGGTTCCATGAGCATTGTTTCCATTTTGCCTTTCTTCCAAGTGCAGGAGCAAAAAGAAAAACATTGGCAGCGACTGCCTCTCGCACCGCCAATAATCTTCCCACAAGCAACAGTTGTCTCTTTTTTTTTCATTCTATCTAGCAATTAGGAAAAAATTGCATAGTTTACAAATTAGGAAATAAAAACATGCTTTAAAACTCAGCTGCTTTTCAAACAAAAGAAGACTAAACACTCAAACAACCACTCTGAATGAGCTCTCTCTTGCCATCTTCCCATCTAGAAAGATAACCAAATCATCAAATGGTGGCAGCACCTGCATGGAGCAGGAACACCAACAGAATTCCTTATGCGACAAGAGCCCTAAAATTCATCATCGTGGAAAGTGAGTTTGGACACATTCGAGCACATTTCTCCATTTGAATCCTACAGAAATGATCCCTGAAAGAATAGTCCTGCCTTAACTTATCAAGGATTTCAGCAACATCTTAATCACTGTTCCTTCAACAAATGGTGAACATGTTTGTCAACCTCCAATGTAAACTACTTGTCGATATCAAGTAGTAATTCTTAAGATGACTGTTTGCCAACGGTCTATTCTAAAGAAAAATACTTTTGCAATTCTTTTCTCTCAAATTGTAAAATGTTTTGATGCCTTATATTAGCTACCTTGATTCATAGAAGTACTTTTGGTAACCTGAGCAAAGTTTTAAAAGGACCTGAAAGTCTTGTTTATCGCGGTAACAGACGAGACAACAACGCAGATGGCGTATTTTTGTTTTCACATCTTCTAAAAATTGATTGGTCTGACAAGTTTCCTTTGGTTCCGAAAGCATGGTTTGTCAGTGAGGATAATTTTCTCTTGGTCTTTCCAATATATAAAGCCCCAGCATCTTTCCTTGGGTTCCATGAGCATTGTTTCCATTTTGCATTTCATCCAAGTGCAGGAGCAAAAAGAAAAACATTGGCAGCGACTGCCTCTCGCACCGCCAATAATCTTCCCACAAGCAACAGTTGTCTCTTTTTTTTTCATTCCATCTAGCAATTAGGAAAAAATAGCATAGTTTACAAATTAGGAAATAAAAACATGCTTTAAAACTCATCTGCTTTTCAAACAAAAGAAGACTAAACACTCAAACAACCACTCTGAATGAGCTCTCTCTTGCCATCTTCCCATCTAGAAAGATAACCAAGTCATCAAATGGTGGCAGCACCTGCATGGAGCAGGAACACCAACAGAATTCCTTATGCGACAAGAGCCCTAAAATTCATCATTGTGGAAAGTGAGTTTGGACACTTTCAAGCACATTTCTCCATTTGAATCCTACAGAAATGATCCCTGAAAGTATAGTCCTGCCTTAACTTATCAAAGATTTCAGCAACATCTTAATCACTGTTCCTTCAACAAATGGTGAACATGTTCGTCAACCTCCAATGTAAACTACTTGTCGATATCAATTAGTAATTCTTAAGATTCCTGTTTGCCAACGGTCTATTCTAAAGAAAAATACTTTTGCAATTCTTTTCTCTCAAATTGTAAAATGTTTTGATGCCTTATATTGGCTACATTGATTCATAGAAGTACTTTTGGTAAACTGAGCAAAGTTTTAAAAGGACCTTAAAGTCTTGTTTATCGCGGTAACAGGCGAGACAACAACGCAGATGGCGTATTTTTGTTTTCACATCTTCTAAAAATTGATTGGTCTGACAAGTTTCCTTTGGTTTCGAAAGCATAGTTTGTCAGTGAGGATAATTTTCTCTTGGTCTTTCCAATATATAAAGCCCCAGCATCTTTCCTTGGGTTCCATGAGCATTGTTTCCATTTTGCATTTCTTCCAAGTACAGGAGCAAAAAGAAAAACATTGGCACCGACTGCCTCTCGCACCGCCAATAATCTTCCCACAAGCAACAGTTGTCTCTTTTTTTTTCATTCCATCTAGCAATTAGGAAAAAATAGCATAGTTTACAAATTAGGAAATAAAAACATGCTTTAAAACTCATCTGCTTTTCAAACAAAAGAAGACTAAACACTCAAACAACCACTCTGAATGAGCTCTCTCTTGCCATCTTCCCATCTAGAAAGATAACCAAGTTATCAAATGGTGGCAGCACCTGCATGGAGCAGGAACACCAACAGAATTCCTTATGCGACAAGAGCCCTAAAATACATCATCGTGGAAAGTGAGTATGGACACATTCGAGCACATTTCTCCATTTGAATCCGACAGAAATGATCCCTGAAAGTATAGTCCTGCCATAACTTATCAAGGATTTCAGCAACATCTTAATCACTGTTCCTTCAACAAATGGTGAACATGTTTGTCAACCTCCAATGTAAACTACTTGTCGATATCAAGTAGTAATTCTTAAGATGACTGTTTGCCAACGGTCTATTCTAAAGAAAAATACTTTTGCAATTCTTTTCTCTCAAATTGTAAAATGTTTTGATGCCTTATATTAGCTACCTTGATTCATAGAAGTACTTTTGGTAACCTGAGCAAAGTTTTAAAAGGACCTGAAAGTCTTGTTTATCGCGGTAACAGACGAGACAACAACGCAGATGGCGTATTTTTGTTTTCACATCTTCTAAAAATTGATTGGTCTGACAAGTTTCCTTTGGTTCCGAAAGCATGGTTTGTCAGTGAGGATAATTTTCTCTTGGTCTTTCCAATATATAAAGCCCCAGCATCTTTCCTTGGGTTCCATGAGCATTGTTTCCATTTTGCATTTCTTCCAAGTGCAGGAGCAAAAAGAAAAACATTGGCAGCGACTGCCTCTCGCACCGCCAATAATCTTCCCACAAGCAACAGTTGTCTCTTTTTTTTTCATTCCATCTAGCAATTAGGAAAAAATAGCATAGTTTACAAGTTAGGAAATAAAAACATGCTTTAAAACTCATCTGCTTTTCAAACAAAAGAAGACTAAACACTCAAACAACCACTCTGAATGAACTCTCTCTTGCCATCTTCCCATCTAGAAAGATAACCAAGTCATCAAATGGTGGCAGCACCTGCATGGAGCAGGAACAACAACAGAATTCCTTATGCGACAAGAGCCCTAAAATTCATCATTGTGGAGAGTGAGTTTGGACACTTTCAAGCACATTTCCCCATTTGAATCCTACAGAAATGATCCCTGAAAGTATAGTCCTGCCTTAACTTATCAAAGATTTCAGCAACATCTTAATCACTGTTCCTTCAACAAATGGTGAACATGTTTGTCAACCTCCAATGTAAACTACTTGTCGATATCAAGTAGTAATTCTTAAGATGCCTGTTTGCCAACGGTCTATTCTAAAGAAAAATACTTTTGCAATTCTTTTCTCTCAAATTGTAAAATGTTTTGATGCTTTATATTAGCTACCTTGATTCATAGAAGTACTTTTGGTAACCTGAGCAAAGTTTTAAAAGGACCTGAAAGTCTTGTTTATCGCGGAAATAGGCGAGACAACAACGCAGATGGCGTATTATTGTTTTCACATCTTCTAAAAATTGATTGGTCTGACAAGTTTCCTTTGGTTCCGAAAGCATAGTTTGTCAGTGAGGATAATTTTCTCTTGGTCTTTCCAATATATAAAACCCCAGCATCTTTCCTTGGGTTCCATGAGCATTGTTTCCATTTTGCATTTCTTCCAAGTGCAGGAGCAAAAAGAAAAACATTGGCAGCGACTGCCTCTCGCACCGCCAATAATCTTCCCACAAGCAACAGTTGTCTCTTTTTTTTTCATTCCATCTAGCAATTAGGAAAAAATAGCATAGTTTACAAATTAGGAAATAAAAACATGCTTTAAAACTCATCTGCTTTTCAAACAAAAGAAGACTAAACACTCAAACAACCACTCTGAATGAGCTCTCTCTTGCCATCTTCCCATCTAGAAAGATAACCAAGTCATCAAATGGTGGCAGCACCTGCATGGAGCAGGAACACCAACAGAATTCCTTATGCGACAAGAGCCCTAAAATTCATCATTGTGGAAAGTGAGTTTGGACACTTTCAAGCACATTTCTCCATTTGAATCCTACAGAAATGATCCCTGAAAGTATAGTCCTGCCTTAACTTATCAAAGATTTCAGCAACATCTTAATCACTGTTCCTTCAACAAATGGTGAACATGTTTGTCAACCTCCAATGTAAACTACTTGTCGATATCAAGTAGTAATTCTTAAGATGCCTGTTTGCCAACGGTCTATTCTAAAGAAAAATACTTTTGCAATTCTTTTCTCTCAAATTGTAAAATGTTTTGATGCTTTATATTAGCTACCTTGATTCATAGAAGTACTTTTGGTAACCTGAGCAAAGTTTTAAAAGGACCTGAAAGTCTTGTTTATCGCGGAAACAGGCGAGACAACAACGCAGATGGCGTATTATTGTTTTCACATCTTCTAAAAATTGATTGGTCTGACAAGTTTCCTTTGGTTTCGAAAGCATAGTTTGTCAGTGAGGATAATTTTCTCTTGGTCTTTCCAATATATAAAGCCCCAGCATCTTTCCTTGGGTTCCATGAGCATTGTTTCCATTTTGCATTTCTTCCAAGTGCAGGAGCAAAAAGAAAAACATTGGCACCGACTGCCTCTCGCACCGCCAATAATCTTCCCACAAGCAACAGTTGTCTCTTTTTTTTTCATTCCATCTAGCAATTAGGAAAAAATAGCATAGTTTACAAATTAGGAAATAAAAACATGCTTTAAAACTCATCTGCTTTTCAAACAAAAGAAGACTAAACACTCAAACAACCACTCTGAATGAGCTCTCTCTTGCCATCTTCCCATCTAGAAAGATAACCAAGTCATCAAATGGTGGCAGCACCTGCATGGAGCAGGAACACCAACAGAATTCCTTATGCGACAAGAGCCCTAAAATTCATCATCGTGGAAAGTGAGTTTGGACACATTCGAGCACATTTCTCCATTTGAATCCTACAGAAATGATCCCTGAAAGTATAGTCCTGCCTTAACTTATCAAGGATTTCAGCAACATCTTAATCACTGTTCCTTCAACAAATGGTGAACATGTTTGTCAACCTCCAATGTAAACTACTTGTCGATATCAAGTAGTAATTCTTAAGATGACTGTTTGCCAACGGTCTATTCTAAAGAAAAATACTTTTGCAATTCTTTTCTCTCAAATTGTAAAATGTTTTGATGCCTTATATTAGCTACCTTGATTCATAGAAGTACTTTTGGTAACCTGAGCAAAGTTTTAAAAGGACCTGAAAGTCTTGTTTATCGCGGTAACAGACGAGACAACAACGCAGATGGCGTATTTTTGTTTTCACATCTTCTAAAAATTGATTGGTCTGACAAGTTTCCTTTGGTTCCGAAAGCATAGTTTGTCAGTGAGGATAATTTTCTCTTGGTCTTTCCAATATATAAAGCCCCAGCATCTTTCCTTGGGTTCCATGAGCATTGTTTCCATTTTGCCTTTCTTCCAAGTGCAGGAGCAAAAAGAAAAACATTGGCAGCGACTGCCTCTCGCACCGCCAATAATCTTCCCACAAGCAACAGTTGTCTCTTTTTTTTTCATTCCATCTAGCAATTAGGAAAAAATAGCATAGTTTACAAATTAGGAAATAAAAACATGCTTTAAAACTCATCTGCTTTTCAAACAAAAGAAGACTAAACACTCAAACAACCACTCTGAATGAGCTCTCTCTTGCCATCTTCCCATCTAGAAAGATAACCAAGTCATCAAATGGTGGCAGCACCGGCATGGAGCAGAAACACCAACAGAATTCCTTATGCGACAAGAGCCCTAAAATTCAACATCGTGGAAAGTGAGTTTGGACACATTCGAGCACATTTCTCCATTTGAATCCTACAGAAATGATCCCTGAAAGTATAGTCCTGCCTTAACTTATCAAAGATTTCAGCAACATCTTAATCACTGTTCCTTCAACAAATGGTGAACATGTTCGTCAACCTCCAATGTAAACTACTTGTCGATATCAATTAGTAATTCTTAAGATTCCTGTTTGCCAACGGTCTATTCTAAAGAAAAATACTTTTGCAATTCTTTTCTCTCAAATTGTAAAATGTTTTGATGCCTTATATTGGCTACATTGATTCATAGAAGTACTTTTGGTAAACTGAGCAAAGTTTTAAAAGGACCTGAAAGTCTTGTTTATCGCGGTAACAGACGAGACAACAACGCAGATGGCGTATTTTTGTTTTCACATCTTCTAAAAATTGATTGGTCTGACAAGTTTCCTTTGGTTTCGAAAGCATAGTTTGTCAGTGAGGATAATTTTCTCTTGGTCTTTCCAATATATAAAGCCCCAGCATCTTTCCTTGGGTTCCATGAGCATTGTTTCCATTTTGCATTTCTTCCAAGTGCAGGAGCAAAAAGAAAAACATTGGCAGCGACTGCCTCTCGCACCGCCAATAATCTTCCCACAAGCAACAGTTGTCTCTTTTTTTTTCATTCCATCTAGCAATTAGGAAAAAATAGCATAGTTTACAAATTAGGAAATAACAACATGCTTTAAAACTCATCTGCTTTTCAAACAAAAGAAGACTAAACACTCAAACAACCACTCTGAATGAGCTCTCTCTTGCCATCTTCCCATCTAGAAAGATAACCAAGTCATCAAATGGTGGCAGCACCTGCATGGAGCAGGAACACCAACAGAATTCCTTATGCGACAAGAGCCCTAAAATTCATCATTGTGGAAAGTGAGTTTGGACACTTTCAAGCACATTTCTCCATTTGAATCCTACAGAAATGATCCCTGAAAGTATAGTCCTGCCTTAACTTATCAAAGATTTCAGCAACATCTTAATCACTGTTCCTTCAACAAATGGTGAACATGTTCGTCAACCTCCAATGTAAACTACTTGTCGATATCAATTAGTAATTCTTAAGATTCCTGTTTGCCAAAGGTCTATTCTAAAGAAAAATACTTTTGCAATTCTTTTCTCTCAAATTGTAAAATGTTTTGATGCCTTATATTGGCTACATTGATTCATAGAAGTACTTTTGGTAAACTGAGCAAAGTTTTAAAAGGACCTTAAAGTCTTGTTTATCGCGGTAACAGGCGAGACAACAACGCAGATGGCGTATTTTTGTTTTCACATCTTCTAAAAATTGATTGGTCTGACAAGTTTCCTTTGGTTTCGAAAGCATAGTTTGTCAGTGAGGATAATTTTCTCTTGGTCTTTCCAATATATAAAGCCCCAGCATCTTTCCTTGGGTTCCATGAGCATTGTTTCCATTTTGCATTTCTTCCAAGTGCAGGAGCAAAAAGAAAAACATTGGCACCGACTGCCTCTCGCACCGCCAATAATCTTCCCACAAGCAACAGTTGTCTCTTTTTTTTTCATTCCATCTAGCAATTAGGAAAAAATAGCATAGTTTACAAATTAGGAAATAAAAACATGCTTTAAAACTCATCTGCTTTTCAAACAAAAGAAGACTAAACACTCAAACAACCACTCTGAATGAGCTCTCTCTTGCCATCTTCCCATCTAGAAAGATAACCAAGTCATCAAATGGTGGCAGCACCTGCATGGAGCAGGAACACCAACAGAATTCCTTATGCGACAAGAGCCCTAAAATTCATCATCGTGGAAAGTGAGTTTGGACACTTTCAAGCACATTTCTCCATTTGAATCCTACAGAAATGATCCCTGAAAGTATCGTCCTGCCTTAACTTATCAAAGATTTCAGCAATATCTTAATCACTGTTCCTTCAACAAATGGTGAACATGTTCGTCAACCTCCAATGTAAACTACTTGTCGATATCAAGTAGTAATTCTTAAGATGCCTGTTTGCCAACGGTCTATTCTAAAGAAAAATACTTTTGCAATACTTTTCTCTCAAATTGTAAAATGTTTTGATGCCTTATATTAGCTACCTTGATTCATAGAAGTACTTTTGGTAACCTGAGCAAAGTTTTAAAAGGACCTGAAAGTCTTGTTTATCGCGGTAACAGGCGAGACAACAACGGAGATGGCGTATTTTTGTTTTCACATCTTCTAAAAATTGATTGGTCTGACAAGTTTCCTTTGGTTCCGAAAGCATAGTTTGTCAGTGAGGATAATTTTCTCTTGGTCTTTCCAATATATAAAGCCCCAGCATCTTTCCTTGGGTTCCATGAGCATTGTTTCCATTTTGCATTTCTTCCAAGTGCAGGAGCAAAAAGAAAAACATTGGCAGCGACTGCCTCTCGCACCGCCAATAATCTTCCCACAAGCAACAGTTGTCTCTTTTTTTTTCATTCCATCTAGCAATTAGGAAAAAATAGCATAGTTTACAAGTTAGGAAATAAAAACATGCTTTAAAACTCAGCTGCTTTTCAAACAAAAGAAGACTAAACACTCAAACAACCACTCTGAATGAGCTCTCTCTTGCCATCTTCCCATCTAGAAAGATAACCAAGTCATCAAATGGTGGCAGCACCTGCATGGAGCAGGAACAACAACAGAATTCCTTATGCGACAAGAGCCCTAAAATTCATCATTGTGGAGAGTGAGTTTGGACACTTTCAAGCACATTTCTCCATTTGAATCCTACAGAAATGATCCCTGAAAGTATAGTCCTGCCTTAACTTATCAAGGATTTCAGCAACATCTTAATCACTGTTCCTTCAACAAATGGTGAACATGTTTGTCAACCTCCAATGTAAACTACTTGTCGATATCAAGTAGTAATTCTTAAGATGACTGTTTGCCAACGGTCTATTCTAAAGAAAAATACTTTTGCAATTCTTTTCTCTCAAATTGTAAAATGTTTTGATGCCTTATATTAGCTACCTTGATTCATAGAAGTACTTTTGGTAACCTGAGCAAAGTTTTAAAAGGACCTGAAAGTCTTGTTTATCGCGGTAACAGACGAGACAACAACGCAGATGGCGTATTTTTGTTTTCACATCTTCTAAAAATTGATTGGTGTGACAAGTTTCCTGTGGTTCCGAAAGCATGGTTTGTCAGTGAGGATAATTTTCTCTTGGTCTTTCCAATATATAAAGCCCCAGCATCTTTCCTTGGGTTCCATGAGCATTGTTTCCATTTTGCATTTCTTCCAAGTGCAGGAGCAAAAAGAAACACATTGGCAGCGACTGCCTCTCGTACCGCCAATAATCTTCCCACAAGCAACAGTTGTCTCTTTTTTTTTCATTCCATCTAGCAATTAGGAAAAAATAGCATAGTTTACAAGTTAGGAAATAAAAACATGCTTTAAAACTCATCTGCTTTTCAAACAAAAGAAGACTAAACACTCAAACAACCACTCTGAATGAGCTCTCTCTTGCCATCTTCCCATCTAGAAAGATAACCAAGTCATCAAATGGTGGCAGCACCTGCATGGAGCAGGAACACCAACAGAATTCCTTATGCGACAAGAGCCCTAAAATTCATCATTGTGGAGAGTGAGTTTGGACACTTTCAAGCACATTTCTCCATTTGAATCCTACAGAAATGATCCCTGAAAGTATAGTCCTGCCTTAACTTATCAAGGATTTCAGCAACATCTTAATCACTGTTCCTTCAACAAATGGTGAACATGTTTGTCAACCTCCAATGTAAACTACTTGTCGATATCAAGTAGTAATTCTTAAGATGACTGTTTGCCAACGGTCTATTCTAAAGAAAAATACTTTTGCAATTCTTTTCTCTCAAATTGTAAAATGTTTTGATGCCTTATATTAGCTACCTTGATTCATAGAAGTACTTTTGGTAACCTGAGCAAAGTTTTAAAAGGACCTGAAAGTCTTGTTTATCGCGGTAACAGACGAGACAACAACGCAGATGGCGTATTTTTGTTTTCACATCTTCTAAAAATTGATTGGTCTGACAAGTTTCCTTTGGTTCCGAAAGCATGGTTTGTCAGTGAGGATAATTTTCTCTTGGTCTTTCCAATATATAAAGCCCCAGCATCTTTCCTTGGGTTCCATGAGCATTGTTTCCATTTTGCATTTCTTCCAAGTGCAGGAGCAAAAAGAAAAACATTGGCAGCGACTGCCTCTCGCACCGCCAAAAATCTTCCCACAAGCAACAGTTGTCTCTTTTTTTTTCATTCCATCTAGCAATTAGGAAAAAATAGCATAGTTTACAAGTTAGGAAATAAAAACATGCTTTAAAACTCATCTGCTTTTCAAACAAAAGAAGACTAAACACTCAAACAACCACTCTGAATGAGCTCTCTCTTGCCATCTTCCCATCTAGAAAGATAACCAAGTCATCAAATGGTGGCAGCACCTGCATGGAGCAGGAACAACAACAGAATTCCTTATGCGACAAGAGCCCTAAAATTCATCATTGTGGAGAGTGAGTTTGGACACTTTCAAGCACATTTCCCCATTTGAATCCTACAGAAATGATCCCTGAAAGTATAGTCCTGCCTTAACTTATCAAAGATTTCAGCAACATCTTAATCACTGTTCCTTCAACAAATGGTGAACATGTTTGTCAACCTCCAATGTAAACTACTTGTCGATATCAAGTAGTAATTCTTAAGATGCCTGTTTGCCAACGGTCTATTCTAAAGAAAAATACTTTTGCAATTCTTTTCTCTCAAATTGTAAAATGTTTTGATGCTTTATATTAGCTACCTTGATTCATAGAAGTACTTTTGGTAACCTGAGCAAAGTTTTAAAAGGACCTGAAAGTCTTGTTTATCGCGGAAACAGGCGAGACAACAACGCAGATGGCGTATTATTGTTTTCACATCTTCTAAAAATTGATTGGTCTGACAAGTTTCCTTTTGTTCCGAAAGCATGGTTTGTCAGTGAGGATAATTTTCTCTTGGTCTTTCCAATATATAAAGCCCCAGCATCTTTCCTTGGGTTCCATGAGCATTGTTTCCATTTTGCCTTTCTTCCAAGTGCAGGAGCAAAAAGAAAAACATTGGCAGCGACTGCCTCTCGCACCGCCAATAATCTTCCCACAAGCAACAGTTGTCTCTTTTTTTTTCATTCTATCTAGCAATTAGGAAAAAATTGCATAGTTTACAAATTAGGAAATAAAAACATGCTTTAAAACTCAGCTGCTTTTCAAACAAAAGAAGACTAAACACTCAAACAACCACTCTGAATGAGCTCTCTCTTGCCATCTTCCCATCTAGAAAGATAACAAAGTCATCAAATGGTGGCAGCACCTGCATGGAGCAGGAACACCAACAGAATTCCTTATGCGACAAGAGCCCTAAAATTCATCATCGTGGAAAGTGAGTTTGGACACATTCGAGCACATTTCTCTATTTGAATCCTACAGAAATGATCCCTGAAAGTATAGTCCTGCCTTAACTTATCAAGGATTTCAGCAACATCTTAATCACTGTTCCTTCAACAAATGGTGAACATGTTTGTCAACCTCCAATGTAAACTACTTGTCGATATCAAGTAGTAATTCTTAAGATGACTGTTTGCCAACGGTCTATTCTAAAGAAAAATACTTTTGCAATTCTTTTCTCTCAAATTGTAAAATGTTTTGATGCCTTATATTAGCTACCTTGATTCATAGAAGTACTTTTGGTAACCTGAGCAAAGTTTTAAAAGGACCTGAAAGTCTTGTTTATCGCGGTAACAGACGAGACAACAACGCAGATGGCGTATTTTTGTTTTCACATCTTCTAAAAATTGATTGGTCTGACAAGTTTCCTTTGGTTCCGAAAGCATGGTTTGTCAGTGAGGATAATTTTCTCTTGGTCTTTCCAATATATAAAGCCCCAGCATCTTTCCTTGGGTTCCATGAGCATTGTTTCCATTTTGCATTTCTTCCAAGTGCAGGAGCAAAAAGAAAAACATTGGCAGCGACTGCCTCTCGCACCGCCAATAATCTTCCCACAAGCAACAGTTGTCTCTTTTTTTTTCATTCCATCTAGCAATTAGGAAAAAATAGCATAGTTTACAAATTAGGAAATAAAAACATGCTTTAAAACTCATCTGCTTTTCAAACAAAAGAAGACTAAACACTCAAACAACCACTCTGAATGAGCTCTCTCTTGCCATCTTCCCATCTAGAAAGATAACCAAGTCATCAAATGGTGGCAGCACCTGCATGGAGCAGGAACACCAACAGAATTCCTTATGCGACAAGAGCCCTAAAATTCATCATTGTGGAAAGTGAGTTTGGACACTTTCAAGCACATTTCTCCATTTGAATCCTACAGAAATGATCCCTGAAAGTATAGTCCTGCCTTTACTTATCAAAGATTTCAGCAACATCTTAATCACTGTTCCTTCAACAAATGGTGAACATGTTCGTCAACCTCCAATGTAAACTACTTGTCGATATCAATTAGTAATTCTTAAGATTCCTGTTTGCCAACGGTCTATTCTAAAGAAAAATACTTTTGCAATTCTTTTCTCTCAAATTGTAAAATGTTTTGATGCCTTATATTGGCTACATTGATTCATAGAAGTACTTTTGGTAAACTGAGCAAAGTTTTAAAAGGACCTTAAAGTCTTGTTTATCGCGGTAACAGGCGAGACAACAACGCAGATGGCGTATTTTTGTTTTCACATCTTCTAAAAATTGATTGGTCTGACAAGTTTCCTTTGGTTTCGAAAGCATAGTTTGTCAGTGAGGATAATTTTCTCTTGGTCTTTCCAATATATAAAGCCCCAGCATCTTTCCTTGGGTTCCATGAGCATTGTTTCCATTTTGCATTTCTTCCAAGTGCAGGAGCAAAAAGAAAAACATTGGCACCGACTGCCTCTCGCACCGCCAATAATCTTCCCACAAGCAACAGTTGTCTCTTTTTTTTTCATTCCATCTAGCAATTAGGAAAAAATAGCATAGTTTACAAATTAGGAAATAAAAACATGCTTTAAAACTCATCTGCTTTTCAAACAAAAGAAGACTAAACACTCAAACAACCACTCTGAATGAGCTCTCTCTTGCCATCTTCCCATCTAGAAAGATAACCAAGTCATCAAATGGTGGCAGCACCTGCATGGAGCAGGAACACCAACAGAATTCCTTATGCGACAAGAGCCCTAAAATTCATCATCGTGGAAAGTGAGTTTGGACACTTTCGAGCACATTTCTCCATTTGAATCCTACAGAAATGATCCCTGAAAGTATCGTCCTGCCTTAACTTATCAAAGATTTCAGCAATATCTTAATCACTGTTCCTTCAACAAATGGTGAACATGTTCGTCATCCTCCAATGTAAACTACTTGTCGATATCAAGTAGTAATTCTTAAGATGCCTGTTTGCCAACGGTCTATTCTAAAGAAAAATACTTTTGCAATACTTTTCTCTCAAATTGCAAAATGTTTTGATGCCTTATATTAGCTACCTTGATTCATAGAAGTACTTTTGGTAACCTGAGCAAAGTTTTAAAAGGACCTGAAAGTCTTGTTTATCGCGGTAACAGGCGAGACAACAACGCAGATGGCGTATTTTTGTTTTCACATCTTCTAAAAATTGATTGGTCTGACAAGTTTCCTTTGGTTCCGAAAGCATGGTTTGTCAGTGAGGATAATTTTCTCTTGGTCTTTCCAATATATAAAGCCCCAGCATCTTTCCTTGGGTTCCATGAGCATTGTTTCCATTTTGCATTTCTTCCAAGTGCAGGAGCAAAAAGAAAAACATTGGCAGCGACTGCCTCTCGCACCGCCAATAATCTTCCCACAAGCAACAGTTGTCTCTTTTTTTTTCATTCCATCTAGCAATTAGGAAAAAATAGCATAGTTTACAAATTAGGAAATAAAAACATGCTTTAAAACTCATCTGCTTTTCAAACAAAAGAAGACTAAACACTCAAACAACCACTCTGAATGAGCTCTCTCTTGCCATCTTCCCATCTAGAAAGATAACCAAGTCATCAAATGGTGGCAGCACCTGCATGGAGCAGGAACACCAACAGAATTCCTTATGCGACAAGAGCCCTAAAATTCATCATTGTGGAAAGTGAGTTTGGACACTTTCAAGCACATTTCTCCATTTGAATCCTACAGAAATGATCCCTGAAAGTATAGTCCTGCCTTTACTTATCAAAGATTTCAGCAACATCTTAATCACTGTTCCTTCAACAAATGGTGAACATGTTCGTCAACCTCCAATGTAAACTACTTGTCGATATCAATTAGTAATTCTTAAGATTCCTGTTTGCCAACGGTCTATTCTAAAGAAAAATACTTTTGCAATTCTTTTCTCTCAAATTGTAAAATGTTTTGATGCCTTATATTGGCTACATTGATTCATAGAAGTACTTTTGGTAAACTGAGCAAAGTTTTAAAAGGACCTTAAAGTCTTGTTTATCGCGGTAACAGGCGAGACAACAACGCAGATGGCGTATTTTTGTTTTCACATCTTCTAAAAATTGATTGGTCTGACAAGTTTCCTTTGGTTTCGAAAGCATAGTTTGTCAGTGAGGATAATTTTCTCTTGGTCTTTCCAATATATAAAGCCCCAGCATCTTTCCTTGGGTTCCATGAGCATTGTTTCCATTTTGCATTTCTTCCAAGTGCAGGAGCAAAAAGAAACACATTGGCAGCGACTGCCTCTCGTACCGCCAATAATCTTCCCACAAGCAACAGTTGTCTCTTTTTTTTTCATTCCATCTAGCAATTAGGAAAAAATAGCATAGTTTACAAGTTAGGAAATAAAAACATGCTTTAAAACTCATCTGCTTTTCAAACAAAAGAAGACTAAACACTCAAACAACCACTCTGAATGAGCTCTCTCTTGCCATCTTCCCATCTAGAAAGATAACCAAGTCATCAAATGGTGGCAGCACCTGCATGGAGCAGGAACACCAACAGAATTCCTTATGCGACAAGAGCCCTAAAATTCATCATTGTGGAGAGTGAGTTTGGACACTTTCAAGCACATTTCTCCATTTGAATCCTACAGAAATGATCCCTGAAAGTATAGTCCTGCCTTAACTTATCAAGGATTTCAGCAACATCTTAATCACTGTTCCTTCAACAAATGGTGAACATGTTTGTCAACCTCCAATGTAAACTACTTGTCGATATCAAGTAGTAATTCTTAAGATGACTGTTTGCCAACGGTCTATTCTAAAGAAAAATACTTTTGCAATTCTTTTCTCTCAAATTGTAAAATGTTTTGATGCCTTATATTAGCTACCTTGATTCATAGAAGTACTTTTGGTAACCTGAGCAAAGTTTTAAAAGGACCTGAAAGTCTTGTTTATCGCGGTAACAGACGAGACAACAACGCAGATGGCGTATTTTTGTTTTCACATCTTCTAAAAATTGATTGGTCTGACAAGTTTCCTTTGGTTCCGAAAGCATGGTTTGTCAGTGAGGATAATTTTCTCTTGGTCTTTCCAATATATAAAGCCCCAGCATCTTTCCTTGGGTTCCATGAGCATTGTTTCCATTTTGCATTTCTTCCAAGTGCAGGAGCAAAAAGAAAAACATTGGCAGCGACTGCCTCTCGCACCGCCAATAATCTTCCCACAAGCAACAGTTGTCTCTTTTTTTTCATTCCATCTAGCAATTAGGAAAAAATAGCATAGTTTACAAGTTAGGAAATAAAAACATGCTTTAAAACTCATCTGCTTTTCAAACAAAAGAAGACTAAACACTCAAACAACCACTCTGAATGAGCTCTCTCTTGCCATCTTCCCATCTAGAAAGATAACCAAGTCATCAAATGGTGGCAGCACCTGCATGGAGCAGGAACAACAACAGAATTCCTTATGCGACAAGAGCCCTAAAATTCATCATTGTGGAGAGTGAGTTTGGACACTTTCAAGCACATTTCCCCATTTGAATCCTACAGAAATGATCCCTGAAAGTATAGTCCTGCCTTAACTTATCAAAGATTTCAGCAACATCTTAATCACTGTTCCTTCAACAAATGGTGAACATGTTTGTCAACCTCCAATGTAAACTACTTGTCGATATCAAGTAGTAATTCTTAAGATGCCTGTTTGCCAACGGTCTATTCTAAAGAAAAATACTTTTGCAATTCTTTTCTCTCAAATTGTAAAATGTTTTGATGCTTTATATTAGCTACCTTGATTCATAGAAGTACTTTTGGTAACCTGAGCAAAGTTTTAAAAGGACCTGAAAGTCTTGTTTATCGCGGAAACAGGCGAGACAACAACGCAGATGGAGTATTATTGTTTTCACATCTTCTAAAAATTGATTGGTCTGACAAGTTTCCTTTGGTTCCGAAAGCATAGTTTGTCAGTGAGGATAATTTTCTCTTGGTCTTTCCAATATATAAAGCCCCAGCATCTTTCCTTGGGTTCCATGAGCATTGTTTCCATTTTGCCTTTCTTCCAAGTGCAGGAGCAAAAAGAAAAACATTGGCAGCGACTGCCTCTCGCACCGCCAATAATCTTCCCACAAGCAACAGTTGTCTCTTTTTTTTTCATTCTATCTAGCAATTAGGAAAAAATTGCATAGTTTACAAATTAGGAAATAAAAACATGCTTTAAAACTCAGCTGCTTTTCAAACAAAAGAAGACTAAACACTCAAACAACCACTCTGAATGAGCTCTCTCTTGCCATCTTCCCATCTAGAAAGATAACCAAATCATCAAATGGTGGCAGCACCTGCATGGAGCAGGAACACCAACAGAATTCCTTATGCGACAAGAGCCCTAAAATTCATCATCGTGGAAAGTGAGTTTGGACACATTCGAGCACATTTCTCCATTTGAATCCTACAGAAATGATCCCTGAAAGAATAGTCCTGCCTTAACTTATCAAGGATTTCAGCAACATCTTAATCACTGTTCCTTCAACAAATGGTGAACATGTTTGTCAACCTCCAATGTAAACTACTTGTCGATATCAAGTAGTAATTCTTAAGATGACTGTTTGCCAACGGTCTATTCTAAAGAAAAATACTTTTGCAATTCTTTTCTCTCAAATTGTAAAATGTTTTGATGCCTTATATTAGCTACCTTGATTCATAGAAGTACTTTTGGTAACCTGAGCAAAGTTTTAAAAGGACCTGAAAGTCTTGTTTATCGCGGTAACAGACGAGACAACAACGCAGATGGCGTATTTTTGTTTTCACATCTTCTAAAAATTGATTGGTCTGACAAGTTTCCTTTGGTTCCGAAAGCATGGTTTGTCAGTGAGGATAATTTTCTCTTGGTCTTTCCAATATATAAAGCCCCAGCATCTTTCCTTGGGTTCCATGAGCATTGTTTCCATTTTGCATTTCATCCAAGTGCAGGAGCAAAAAGAAAAACATTGGCAGCGACTGCCTCTCGCACCGCCAATAATCTTCCCACAAGCAACAGTTGTCTCTTTTTTTTTCATTCCATCTAGCAATTAGGAAAAAATAGCATAGTTTACAAATTAGGAAATAAAAACATGCTTTAAAACTCATCTGCTTTTCAAACAAAAGAAGACTAAACACTCAAACAACCACTCTGAATGAGCTCTCTCTTGCCATCTTCCCATCTAGAAAGATAACCAAGTCATCAAATGGTGGCAGCACCTGCATGGAGCAGGAACACCAACAGAATTCCTTATGCGACAAGAGCCCTAAAATTCATCATTGTGGAAAGTGAGTTTGGACACTTTCAAGCACATTTCTCCATTTGAATCCTACAGAAATGATCCCTGAAAGTATAGTCCTGCCTTAACTTATCAAAGATTTCAGCAACATCTTAATCACTGTTCCTTCAACAAATGGTGAACATGTTCGTCAACCTCCAATGTAAACTACTTGTCGATATCAATTAGTAATTCTTAAGATTCCTGTTTGCCAACGGTCTATTCTAAAGAAAAATACTTTTGCAATTCTTTTCTCTCAAATTGTAAAATGTTTTGATGCCTTATATTGGCTACATTGATTCATAGAAGTACTTTTGGTAAACTGAGCAAAGTTTTAAAAGGACCTTAAAGTCTTGTTTATCGCGGTAACAGGCGAGACAACAACGCAGATGGCGTATTTTTGTTTTCACATCTTCTAAAAATTGATTGGTCTGACAAGTTTCCTTTGGTTTCGAAAGCATAGTTTGTCAGTGAGGATAATTTTCTCTTGGTCTTTCCAATATATAAAGCCCCAGCATCTTTCCTTGGGTTCCATGAGCATTGTTTCCATTTTGCATTTCTTCCAAGTACAGGAGCAAAAAGAAAAACATTGGCACCGACTGCCTCTCGCACCGCCAATAATCTTCCCACAAGCAACAGTTGTCTCTTTTTTTTTCATTCCATCTAGCAATTAGGAAAAAATAGCATAGTTTACAAATTAGGAAATAAAAACATGCTTTAAAACTCATCTGCTTTTCAAACAAAAGAAGACTAAACACTCAAACAACCACTCTGAATGAGCTCTCTCTTGCCATCTTCCCATCTAGAAAGATAACCAAGTTATCAAATGGTGGCAGCACCTGCATGGAGCAGGAACACCAACAGAATTCCTTATGCGACAAGAGCCCTAAAATACATCATCGTGGAAAGTGAGTATGGACACATTCGAGCACATTTCTCCATTTGAATCCGACAGAAATGATCCCTGAAAGTATAGTCCTGCCATAACTTATCAAGGATTTCAGCAACATCTTAATCACTGTTCCTTCAACAAATGGTGAACATGTTTGTCAACCTCCAATGTAAACTACTTGTCGATATCAAGTAGTAATTCTTAAGATGACTGTTTGCCAACGGTCTATTCTAAAGAAAAATACTTTTGCAATTCTTTTCTCTCAAATTGTAAAATGTTTTGATGCCTTATATTAGCTACCTTGATTCATAGAAGTACTTTTGGTAACCTGAGCAAAGTTTTAAAAGGACCTGAAAGTCTTGTTTATCGCGGTAACAGACGAGACAACAACGCAGATGGCGTATTTTTGTTTTCACATCTTCTAAAAATTGATTGGTCTGACAAGTTTCCTTTGGTTCCGAAAGCATGGTTTGTCAGTGAGGATAATTTTCTCTTGGTCTTTCCAATATATAAAGCCCCAGCATCTTTCCTTGGGTTCCATGAGCATTGTTTCCATTTTGCATTTCTTCCAAGTGCAGGAGCAAAAAGAAAAACATTGGCAGCGACTGCCTCTCGCACCGCCAATAATCTTCCCACAAGCAACAGTTGTCTCTTTTTTTTTCATTCCATCTAGCAATTAGGAAAAAATAGCATAGTTTACAAGTTAGGAAATAAAAACATGCTTTAAAACTCATCTGCTTTTCAAACAAAAGAAGACTAAACACTCAAACAACCACTCTGAATGAACTCTCTCTTGCCATCTTCCCATCTAGAAAGATAACCAAGTCATCAAATGGTGGCAGCACCTGCATGGAGCAGGAACAACAACAGAATTCCTTATGCGACAAGAGCCCTAAAATTCATCATTGTGGAGAGTGAGTTTGGACACTTTCAAGCACATTTCCCCATTTGAATCCTACAGAAATGATCCCTGAAAGTATAGTCCTGCCTTAACTTATCAAAGATTTCAGCAACATCTTAATCACTGTTCCTTCAACAAATGGTGAACATGTTTGTCAACCTCCAATGTAAACTACTTGTCGATATCAAGTAGTAATTCTTAAGATGCCTGTTTGCCAACGGTCTATTCTAAAGAAAAATACTTTTGCAATTCTTTTCTCTCAAATTGTAAAATGTTTTGATGCTTTATATTAGCTACCTTGATTCATAGAAGTACTTTTGGTAACCTGAGCAAAGTTTTAAAAGGACCTGAAAGTCTTGTTTATCGCGGAAATAGGCGAGACAACAACGCAGATGGCGTATTATTGTTTTCACATCTTCTAAAAATTGATTGGTCTGACAAGTTTCCTTTGGTTCCGAAAGCATAGTTTGTCAGTGAGGATAATTTTCTCTTGGTCTTTCCAATATATAAAACCCCAGCATCTTTCCTTGGGTTCCATGAGCATTGTTTCCATTTTGCATTTCTTCCAAGTGCAGGAGCAAAAAGAAAAACATTGGCAGCGACTGCCTCTCGCACCGCCAATAATCTTCCCACAAGCAACAGTTGTCTCTTTTTTTTTCATTCCATCTAGCAATTAGGAAAAAATAGCATAGTTTACAAATTAGGAAATAAAAACATGCTTTAAAACTCATCTGCTTTTCAAACAAAAGAAGACTAAACACTCAAACAACCACTCTGAATGAGCTCTCTCTTGCCATCTTCCCATCTAGAAAGATAACCAAGTCATCAAATGGTGGCAGCACCTGCATGGAGCAGGAACACCAACAGAATTCCTTATGCGACAAGAGCCCTAAAATTCATCATTGTGGAAAGTGAGTTTGGACACTTTCAAGCACATTTCTCCATTTGAATCCTACAGAAATGATCCCTGAAAGTATAGTCCTGCCTTAACTTATCAAAGATTTCAGCAACATCTTAATCACTGTTCCTTCAACAAATGGTGAACATGTTTGTCAACCTCCAATGTAAACTACTTGTCGATATCAAGTAGTAATTCTTAAGATGCCTGTTTGCCAACGGTCTATTCTAAAGAAAAATACTTTTGCAATTCTTTTCTCTCAAATTGTAAAATGTTTTGATGCTTTATATTAGCTACCTTGATTCATAGAAGTACTTTTGGTAACCTGAGCAAAGTTTTAAAAGGACCTGAAAGTCTTGTTTATCGCGGAAACAGGCGAGACAACAACGCAGATGGCGTATTATTGTTTTCACATCTTCTAAAAATTGATTGGTCTGACAAGTTTCCTTTGGTTCCGAAAGCATAGTTTGTCAGTGAGGATAATTTTCTCTTGGTCTTTCCAATATATAAAACCCCAGCATCTTTCCTTGGGTTCCATGAGCATTCTTTCCATTTTGCATTTCTTCCAAGTGCAGGAGCAAAAAGAAAAACATTGGCAGCGACTGCCTCTCGCACCGCCAATAATCTTCCCACAAGCAACAGTTGTCTCTTTTTTTTTTCATTCCATCTAGCAATTAGGAAAAAATAGCATAGTTTACAAATTAGGAAATAAAAACATGCTTTAAAACTCATCTGCTTTTCAAACAAAAGAAGACTAAACACTCAAACAACCACTCTGAATGAGCTCTCTCTTGCCATCCTCCCATCTAGAAAGATAACCAAGTCATCAAATGGTGGCAGCACCTGCATGGAGCAGGAACAGGAACAACAACAGAATTCCTTATGCGACAAGAGCCCTAAAATTCATCATTGTGGAGAGTGAGTTTGGACACTTTCGAGCACATTTCTCCATTTGAATCCTACAGAAATGATCCCTGAAAGTATAGTCCTGCCTTTACTTATCAAAGATTTCAGCAACATCTTAATCACTGTTCCTTCAACAAATGGTGAACATGTTTGTCATCCTCCAATGTAAACTACTTGTCGATATCAAGTAGTAATTCTTAAGATGCCTGTTTGCCAACGGTCTATTCTAAAGAAAAATACTTTAGCAATTCTTTTCTCTCAAATTGTAAAATGTTTTGATGCCTTATATTAGCTACCTTGATACATAGAAGTACTTTTGGTAACCTGAGCAAAGTTTTAAAAGGACCTGAAAGTCTTGTTTATCGCGGTAACAGGCGAGACAACATCACAGATGGCGTATTTTTCTTTTCATATCTTCTAAAAATTGATTGGTCTGGCAAGTTTCCTTTGGTTCCGAAAGCATGGTTTGTCAGTGAGGATAATTTTCTCTTGGTCTTTCCAATATATAAAGCCCCAGCATCTTTCCTTGGGTTCCATGAGCATTATTTCCATTTTGCATTTCTTCCAAGTGCAGGAGCAAAAAGAAAAACATTGGCAGCGACTGCCTCTCGCACCACCAATAATCTTCCCACAAGCAACAGTTGTCTCTTTTTTTTTCATTCCATCTAGCAATTAGGAAAAAATAGCATAGTTTACAAATTAGGAAATAAAAACATGCTTTAAAACTCATCTGCTTTTCAAACAAAAGAAGACTAAACACTCAAACAACCACTCTGAATGAGCTCTCTCTTGCCATCCTCCCATCTAGAAAGATAACCAAGTCATCAAATGGTGGCAGCACCTGCATGGAGCAGAAACACCAACAGAATTCCTTATGCGACAAGAGCCCTAAAATTCATCATTGTGGAGAGTGAGTTTGGACACTTTCGAGCACATTTCTCCATTTGAATCCTACAGAAAAGATCCCTGAAAGTATAGTCCTGCCTTTACTTATCAAAGATTTCAGCAACATCTTAATCACTGTTCCTTCAACAAATGGTGAACATGTTTGTCAACCTCCAATGTAAACTACTTGTCGATATCAAGTAGTAATTCTTAAGATGCCTGTTTGCCAACGGTCTATTCTAAAGAAAAATACTTTAGCAATTCTTTTCTCTCAAATTGTAAAATGTTTTGATGCCTTATATTAGCTACCTTGATTCATAGAAGTACTTTTGGTAACCTGAGCAAAGTTTTAAAAGGACCTGAAAGTCTTGTTTATCGCGGTAACAGACGAGACAACAACGCAGATGGCGTATTTTTGTTTTCACATCTTCTAAAAATTGATTGGTCTGACAAGTTTCCTTTGGTTCCGAAAGCATGGTTTGTCAGTGAGGATAATTTTCTCTTGGTCTTTCCAATATATAAAGCCCCAGCATCTTTCCTTGGGTTCCATGAGCATTGTTTCCATTTTGCATTTCTTCCAAGTGCAGGAGCAAAAAGAAAAACATTGGCAGCGACTGCCTCTCGTACCGCCAATAATCTTCCCACAAGCAACAGTTGTCTCTTTTTTTTTCATTCCATCTAGCAATTAGGAAAAAATAGCATAGTTTACAAATTAGGAAATAAAAACATGCTTTAAAACTCATCTGCTTTTCAAACAAAAGAAGACTAAACACTCAAACAACCACTCTGAATGAGCTCTCTCTTGCCATCTTCCCATCTAGAAAGATAACCAAGTCATCAAATGGTGGCAGCACCTGCATGGAGTAGGAACACCAACAGAATTCCTTATGCAACAAGAGCCCTAAAATTCATCATTGTGGAGAGTGAGTTTGGACACTTTCGAGCACATTTCTCCATTTGAATCCTACAGAAATGATCCCTGAAAGTATAGTCCTGCCTTTACTTATCAAAGATTTCAGCAACATCTTAATCACTGTTCCTTCAACAAATGGTGAACATGTTTGTCATCCTCCAATGTAAACTACTTGTCGATATCAAGTAGTAATTCTTAAGATGCCTGTTTGCCAACGGTCTATTCTAAAGAAAAATACTTTAGCAATTCTTTTCTCTCAAATTGTAAAATGTTTTGATGCCTTATATTAGCTACCTTGATACATAGAAGTACTTTTGGTAACCTGAGCAAAGTTTTAAAAGGACCTGAAAGTCTTGTTTATCGCGGTAACAGGCGAGACAACATCACAGATGGCGTATTTTTCTTTTCATATCTTCTAAATATCGATTGGTCTGGCAAGTTTCCTTTGGTTCCGAAAGCATGGTTTGTCAGTGAGGATAATTTTCTCTTGGTCTTTCCAATATATAAAGCCCCAGCATCTTTCCTTGGGTTCCATGAGCATTGTTTCCATTTTGCATTTCTTCCAAGTGCAGGAGCAAAAAGAAAAACATTGGCAGCGACTGCCTCTCGCACCGCCAATAATCTTACCACAAGCAACAGTTGTCTCTTTTTTTTTCATTCCATCTAGCAATTAGGAAAAAATAGCATAGTTTACAAATTAGGAAATAAAAACATGCTTTAAAACTCATCTGCTTTTCAAACAAAAGAAGACTAAACACTCAAACAACCACTCTGAATGAGCTCTCTCTTGCCATCTTCCCATCTAGAAAGATAACCAAGTCATCAAATGATGGCAGCACCTGCATGGAGCAGGAACACCAACAGAATTCCTTATGCGACAAGAGCCCTAAAAATCATCATCGTGGAAAGTGAGTTTGGACACATTCGAGCACATTTCTCCATTTGAATCCTACAGAAATGATCCCTGAAAGTATAGTCCTGCCTTAACTTATCAAAGATTTAAGCAACATCTTAATCACTGTTCCTTCAACAAATGGTGAACATGTTTGTCAACCTCCAATGTAAACTACTTGTCGATATCAAGTAGTAATTCTTAAGATGACTGTTTGCCAACGGTCTATTCTAAAGAAAAATACTTTTGCAATTCTTTTCTCTCAAATTGTAAAATGTTTTGATGCCTTATATTAGCTACCTTGATTCATAGAAGTACTTTTGGTAACCTGAGCAAAGTTTTAAAAGGACCTGAAAGTCTTGTTTATCGCGGTAACAGACGAGACAACAACGCAGATGGCGTATTTTTGTTTTCACATCTTCTAAAAATTGATTGGTCTGACAAGTTTCCTTTGGTTCCGAAAGCATGGTTTGTCAGTGAGGATAATTTTCTCTTGGTCTTTCCAATATATAAAACCCCAGCATCTTTCCTTGGGTTCCATGAGCATTGTTTCCATTTTGCATTTCTTCCAAGTGCAGGAGCAAAAAGAAAAACATTGGCAGCGACTGCCTCTCGCACCGCCAATAATCTTCCCACAAGCAACAGTTGTCTCTTTTTTTTTCATTCCATCTAGCAATTAGGAAAAAATAGCATAGTTTACATATTAGGAAATAAAAACATGCTTTAAAACTCATCTGCTTTTCAAACAAAAGAAGACTAAACACTCAAACAACCACTCTGAATGAGCTCTCTCTTGCCATCTTCCCATCTAGAAAGATAACCAAGTCATCAAATGGTGGCAGCACCTGCATGGAGCAGGAACACCAACAGAATTCCTTATGCAACAAGAGCCCTAAAATTCATCATCGTGGAAAGTGAGTTTGGACACTTTCGAGCACATTTCTCCATTTGAATCCTACAGAAATGATCCCTGAAAGTATAGTCCTGCCTTAACTTATCAAAGATTTCAGCAACATCTTAATCACTGTTCCTTCAACAAATGGTGAACATGTTTGTCAACCTCCAATGTAAACTACTTGTCGATATCAAGTAGTAATTCTTAAGATGCCTGTTTGCCAACGGTCTATTCTAAAGAAAAATACTTTTGCAATTCTTTTCTCTCAAATTGTAAAATGTTTTGATGCCTTATATTAGCTACCTTGATTCATAGAAGTACTTTTGGTAACCTGAGCAAAGTTTTAAAAGGACCTGAAAGTCTTGTTTATCGCGGTAACAGACGAGACAACAACGCAGATGGCGTATTTTTGTTTTCACATCTTCTAAAATTTGATTGGTCTGACAAGTTTCCTTTGGTTCCGAAAGCATGGTTTGTCAGTGAGGATAATTTTCTCTTGGTCTTTCCAATATATAAAGCCCCAGCATCTTTCCTTGGGTTCCATGAGCATTGTTTCCATTTTGCATTTCTTCCAAGTGCAGGAGCAAAAAGAAAAAAATTGGCAGCGACTGCCTCTCGTACCGCCAATAATCTTCCCACAAGCAACAGTTGTCTCTTTTTTTTTCATTCCATCTAGCAATTAGGAAAAAATAGCATAGTTTACAAATTAGGAAATAAAAACATGCTTTAAAACTCATCTGCTTTTCAAACAAAAGAAGACTAAACACTCAAACAACCACTCTGAATGAGCTCTCTCTTGCCATCTTCCCATCTAGAAAGATAACCAAGTCATCAAATGGTGGCAGCACCTGCATGGAGCAGGAACACCAACAGAATTCCTTATGCAACAAGAGCCCTAAAATTCATCATCGTGGAAAGTGAGTTTGGACACTTTCGAGCACATTTCTCCATTTGAATCCTACAGAAATGATCCCTGAAAGTATAGTCCTGCCTCAACTTATCAAAGATTTCAGCAACATCTTAATCACTGTTCCTTCAACAAATGGTGAACATGTTTGTCAACATCCAATGTGAACTACTTGTCGATATCAAGTAGTAATTCTTAAGATGACTGTTTGCCAACGGTCTATTCTAAAGAAAAATACTTTTGCAATTCTTTTCTCTCAAATTGTAAAATGTTTTGATGCCTTATATTAGCTACCTTGATTCATAGACGTACTTTTGGTAACCTGAGCAAAGTTTTAAAAGGACCTGAAAGTCTTGTTTATCGCGGTAACAGACGAGACAACAACGCAGATGGCGTATTTTTGTTTTCACATCTTCTAAAAATTGATTGGTCTGACAAGTTTCCTTTGGTTTCGAAAGCATAGTTTGTCAGTGAGGATAATTTTCTCTTGGTCTTTCCAATATATAAAGCCCCAGCATCTTTCCTTGGGTTCCATGAGCATTGTTTCCATTTTGCATTTCTTCCAAGTGCAGGAGCAAAAAGAAAAACATTGGCAGCGACTGCCTCTCGCACCGCCAATAATCTTCCCACAAGCAACAGTTGTCTCTTTTTTTTTCATTCCATCTAGCAATTAGGAAAAAATAGCATAGTTTACAAATTAGGAAATAAAAACATGCTTCAAAACTCATCTGCTTTTCAAACAAAAGAAGACTAAACACTCAAACAACCACTCTGAATGAGCTCTCTCTTGCCATCTTCCCATCTAGAAAGATAACCAAGTCATCAAATGGTGGCAGCACCTGCATGGAGCAGGAACACCAACAGAATTCCTTATGCAACAAGAGCCCTAAAATTCATCATTGTGGAAAGTGAGTTTGGACACTTTCAAGCACATTTCTCCATTTGAATCCTACAGAAATGATCCCTAAAAGTATAGTCCTGCCTTAACTTATCAAAGATTTCAGCAACATCTTAATCACTGTTCCTTCAACAAATGGTGAACATGTTTGTCAACCTCCAATGTAAACTACTTGTCGATATCAAGTAGTAATTCTTAAGATGCCTGTTTGCCAACGGTCTATTCTAAAGAAAAATACTTTAGCAATTCTTTTCTCTCAAATTGTAAAATGTTTTGATGCCTTATATTAGCTACCTTGATTCATAGAAGTACTTTTGGTAACCTGAGCAAAGTTTTAAAAGGACCTGAAAGTCTTGTTTATCGCGGTAACAGACGAGACAACAACGCAGATGGCGTATTTTTGTTTTCACATCTTCTAAAAATTGATTGGTCTGACAAGTTTCCTTTGGTTCCGAAAGCATGGTTTGTCAGTGAGGATAATTTTCTCTTGGTCTTTCCAATATATAAAGCCCCAGCATCTTTCCTTGGGTTCCATGAGCATTGTTTCCATTTTGCATTTCTTCCAAGTGCAGGAGCAAAAAGAAAAACATTGGCAGCGACTGCCTCTCGTACCGCCAATAATCTTCCCACAAGCAACAGTTGTCTCTTTTTTTTTCATTCCATCTAGCAATTAGGAAAAAATAGCATAGTTTACAAATTAGGAAATAAAAACATGCTTTAAAACTCATCTGCTTTTCAAACAAAAGAAGACTAAACACTCAAACAACCACTCTGAATGAGCTCTCTCTTGCCATCTTCCCATCTAGAAAGATAACCAAGTCATCAAATGGTGGCAGCACCTGCATGGAGTAGGAACACCAACAGAATTCCTTATGCAACAAGAGCCCTAAAATTCATCATTGTGGAGAGTGAGTTTGAACACTTTCGAGCACATTTCTCCATTTGAATCCTACAGAAATGATCCCTGAAAGTATAGTCCTGCCTTTACTTATCAAAGATTTCAGCAACATCTTAATCACTGTTCCTTCAACAAATGGTGAACATGTTTGTCATCCTCCAATGTAAACTACTTGTCGATATCAAGTAGTAATTCTTAAGATGCCTGTTTGCCAACGGTCTATTCTAAAGAAAAATACTTTAGCAATTCTTTTCTCTCAAATTGTAAAATGTTTTGATGCCTTATATTAGCTACCTTGATACATAGAAGTACTTTTGGTAACCTGAGCAAAGTTTTAAAAGGACCTGAAAGTCTTGTTTATCGCGGTAACAGGCGAGACAACATCACAGATGGCGTATTTTTCTTTTCATATCTTCTAAATATCGATTGGTCTGGCAAGTTTCCTTTGGTTCCGAAAGCATGGTTTGTCAGTGAGGATAATTTTCTCTTGGTCTTTCCAATATATAAAGCCCCAGCATCTTTCCTTGGGTTCCATGAGCATTGTTTCCATTTTGCATTTCTTCCAAGTGCAGGAGCAAAAAGAAAAACATTGGCAGCGACTGCCTCTCGCACCGCCAATAATCTTACCACAAGCAACAGTTGTCTCTTTTTTTTTCATTCCATCTAGCAATTAGGAAAAAATAGCATAGTTTACAAATTAGGAAATAAAAACATGCTTTAAAACTCATCTGCTTTTCAAACAAAAGAAGACTAAACACTCAAACAACCACTCTGAATGAGCTCTCTCTTGCCATCTTCCCATCTAGAAAGATAACCAAGTCATCAAATGATGGCAGCACCTGCATGGAGCAGGAACACCAACAGAATTCCTTATGCGACAAGAGCCCTAAAAATCATCATCGTGGAAAGTGAGTTTGGACACATTCGAGCACATTTCTCCATTTGAATCCTACAGAAATGATCCCTGAAAGTATAGTCCTGCCTTAACTTATCAAAGATTTAAGCAACATCTTAATCACTGTTCCTTCAACAAATGGTGAACATGTTTGTCAACCTCCAATGTAAACTACTTGTCGATATCAAGTAGTAATTCTTAAGATGACTGTTTGCCAACGGTCTATTCTAAAGAAAAATACTTTTGCAATTCTTTTCTCTCAAATTGTAAAATGTTTTGATGCCTTATATTAGCTACCTTGATTCATAGAAGTACTTTTGGTAACCTGAGCAAAGTTTTAAAAGGACCTGAAAGTCTTGTTTATCGCGGTAACAGACGAGACAACAACGCAGATGGCGTATTTTTGTTTTCACATCTTCTAAAAATTGATTGGTCTGACAAGTTTCCTTTGGTTCCGAAAGCATGGTTTGTCAGTGAGGATAATTTTCTCTTGGTCTTTCCAATATATAAAACCCCAGCATCTTTCCTTGGGTTCCATGAGCATTGTTTCCATTTTGCATTTCTTCCAAGTGCAGGAGCAAAAAGAAAAACATTGGCAGCGACTGCCTCTAACACCGCCAATAATCTTCCCACAAGCAACAGTTGTCTCTTTTTTTTTCATTCCATCTAGCAATTAGGAAAAAATAGCATAGTTTACATATTAGGAAATAAAAACATGCTTTAAAACTCATCTGCTTTTCAAACAAAAGAAGACTAAACACTCAAACAACCACTCTGAATGAGCTCTCTCTTGCCATCTTCCCATCTAGAAAGATAACCAAGTCATCAAATGGTGGCAGCACCTGCATGGAGCAGGAACACCAACAGAATTCCTTATGCAACAAGAGCCCTAAAATTCATCATCGTGGAAAGTGAGTTTGGACACTTTCGAGCACATTTCTCCATTTGAATCCTACAGAAATGATCCCTGAAAGTATAGTCCTGCCTTTACTTATCAAAGATTTCAGCAACATCTTAATCACTGTTCCTTCAACAAATGGTGAACATGTTTGTCAACCTCCAATGTAAACTACTTGTCGATATCAAGTAGTAATTCTTAAGATGCCTGTTTGCCAACGGTCTATTCTAAAGAAAAATACTTTTGCAATTCTTTTCTCTCAAATTGTAAAATGTTTTGATGCCTTATATTAGCTACCTTGATTCATAGAAGTACTTTTGGTAACCTGAGCAAAGTTTTAAAAGGACCTGAAAGTCTTGTTTATCGCGGTAACAGACGAGACAACAACGCAGATGGCGTATTTTTGTTTTCACATCTTCTAAAATTTGATTGGTCTGACAAGTTTCCTTTGGTTCCGAAAGCATGGTTTGTCAGTGAGGATAATTTTCTCTTGGTCTTTCCAATATATAAAGCCCCAGCATCTTTCCTTGGGTTCCATGAGCATTGTTTCCATTTTGCATTTCTTCCAAGTGCAGGAGCAAAAAGAAAAAAATTGGCAGCGACTGCCTCTCGTACCGCCAATAATCTTCCCACAAGCAACAGTTGTCTCTTTTTTTTTCATTCCATCTAGCAATTAGGAAAAAATAGCATAGTTTACAAATTAGGAAATAAAAACATGCTTTAAAACTCATCTGCTTTTCAAACAAAAGAAGACTAAACACTCAAACAACCACTCTGAATGAGCTCTCTCTTGCCATCTTCCCATCTAGAAAGATAACCAAGTCATCAAATGGTGGCAGCACCTGCATGGAGCAGGAACACCAACAGAATTCCTTATGCAACAAGAGCCCTAAAATTCATCATCGTGGAAAGTGAGTTTGGACACTTTCGAGCACATTTCTCCATTTGAATCCTACAGAAATGATCCCTGAAAGTATAGTCCTGCCTCAACTTATCAAAGATTTCAGCAACATCTTAATCACTGTTCCTTCAACAAATGGTGAACATGTTTGTCAACCTCCAATGTGAACTACTTGTCGATATCAAGTAGTAATTCTTAAGATGACTGTTTGCCAACGGTCTATTCTAAAGAAAAATACTTTTGCAATTCTTTTCTCTCAAATTGTAAAATGTTTTGATGCCTTATATTAGCTACCTTGATTCATAGACGTACTTTTGGTAACCTGAGCAAAGTTTTAAAAGGACCTGAAAGTCTTGTTTATCGCGGTAACAGACGAGACAACAACGCAGATGGCGTATTTTTGTTTTCACATCTTCTAAAAATTGATTGGTCTGACAAGTTTCCTTTGGTTTCGAAAGCATAGTTTGTCAGTGAGGATAATTTTCTCTTGGTCTTTCCAATATATAAAGCCCCAGCATCTTTCCTTGGGTTCCATGAGCATTGTTTCCATTTTGCATTTCTTCCAAGTGCAGGAGCAAAAAGAAAAACATTGGCAGCGACTGCCTCTCGCACCGCCAATAATCTTCCCACAAGCAACAGTTGTCTCTTTTTTTTTCATTCCATCTAGCAATTAGGAAAAAATAGCATAGTTTACAAATTAGGAAATAAAAACATGCTTCAAAACTCATCTGCTTTTCAAACAAAAGAAGACTAAACACTCAAACAACCACTCTGAATGAGCTCTCTCTTGCCATCTTCCCATCTAGAAAGATAACCAAGTCATCAAATGGTGGCAGCACCTGCATGGAGCAGGAACACCAACAGAATTCCTTATGCAACAAGAGCCCTAAAATTCATCATTGTGGAAAGTGAGTTTGGACACTTTCAAGCACATTTCTCCATTTGAATCCTACAGAAATGATCCCTAAAAGTATAGTCCTGCCTTAACTTATCAAAGATTTTAGCAACATCTTAATCACTGTTCCTTCAACAAATGGTGAACATGTTTGTCAACCTCCAATGTAAACTACTTGTCGATATCAAGTAGTAATTCTTAAGATGACTGTTTGCCAACGGTCTATTCTAAAGAAAAATACTTTTGCAATTCTTTTCTCTCAAATTGTAAAATGTTTTGATGCCTTATATTAGCTACATTGATTCATAGAAGTACTTTTGGTAACCTGAGCAAAGTTTTAAAAGGACCTGAAAGTCTTGTTTATCGCGGTAACAGACGAGACAACAATGCAGATTGCGTATTTTTGTTTTCACATCTTCTAAAAATTGATTGGTCTGACAAGTTTCCTTTGGTTCCGAAAGCATGGTTTTTCAGTGAGGATAATTTTCTCTTGGTCTTTCCAATATATAAAGCCCCAGCATCTTTCCTTGGGTTCCATGAGCATTGTTTCCATTTTGCATTTCTTCCAAGTGCAGGAGCAAAAAGAAAAACATTGGCAGCGACTGCCTCTCGCACCGCCAATAATCTTCCCACAAGCAACAGTTGTCTCTTTTTTTTTCATTCCATCTAGCAATTAGAATAAAATAGCATAGTTTACAAATTAGGAAATAAAAACATGCTTTAAAACTCATCTGCTTTTCAAACAAAAGAAGACTAAACACTCAAACAACCACTCTGAATGAGCTCTCTCTTGCCATCTTCCCATCTAGAAAGACAGCCAAGTCATCAAATGGTGGCTGCACCTGCATGAAGCAGGAACAACAACAGAATTCCTTATGCGACAAGAGCCCTAAAATTCATCATTGTGGAGAGTGAGTTTGGACACTTTCGAGCACATTTCTCCATTTGAATCCTACAGAAATGATCCCTGAAAGTATAGCCCTGCCTTTACTTATCAAAGATTTCAGCAACATCTTAATCACTGTTCCTTCAACAAATGGTGAACATGTTTGTCAACCTCCAATGTAAACTACTTGTCGATATCAAGTAGTAATTCTTAAGATGCCTGTTTGCCAAGGGTCTATTCTAAAGAAAAATACTTTTGCAATTCTTTTCTCTCAAATTGTAAAATGTTTTGATGCCTTATATTAGCTACCTTGATTCATAGACGTACTTTTGGTAACCTGAGCAAAGTTTTAAAAGGACCTGAAAGTCTTGTTTATCGCGGTAACAGGCGAGACAACAACGCAGATGGCATATTTTTGTTTTCACATCTTCTAAAAATTGATTGGTCTGACAAGTTTCCTTTGGTTCCGAAAGCATAGTTTGTCAGTGAGGATAATTTTCTCTTAGTCTTTCCAATATATAAAGCCCCAGCATCTTTCCTTGGGTTCCATGAGCATTGTTTCCATTTTGCATTTCTTCCAAGTGCAGGAGCAAAAAGAAAAACATTGGCAGCGACTGCCTCTCGCACCGCCAATAATCTTCCCACAAGCAACAGTTGTCTCTTTTTTTTTCATTCCATCTAGCAATTAGGAAAAAATAGCATAGTTTACAAATTAGGAAATAAAAACATGCTTTAAAACTCATCTGCTTTTCAAACAAAAGAAGACTAAACACTCAAACAACCACTCTGAATGAGCTCTCTCTTGCCATCTTCCCATCTAGAAAGATAACCAAGTCATCAAATGGTGGCAGCACCTGCATGGAGTAGGAACACCAACAGAATTCCTTATGCAACAAGAGCCCTAAAATTCATCATTGTGAAGAGTGAGTTTGGACACTTTCGAGCACATTTCTCCATTTGAATCCTACAGAAATGATCCCTGAAAGTATAGCCCTGCCTTTACTTATCAAAGATTTCAGCAACATCTTAATCACTGTTCCTTCAACAAATGGTGAACATGTTTGTCAACCTCCAATGTAAACTACTTGTCGATATCAAGTAGTAATTCTTAAGATGACTGTTTGCCAACGGTCTATTCTAAAGAAAAATACTTTTGCAATTCTTTTCTCTCAAAATGTAAAATGTTTTGATGCCTTATATTAGCTACATTGATTCATAGAAGTACTTTTGGTAACCTGAGCAAAGTTTTAAAAGGACCTGAAAGTCTTGTTTATCGCGGTAACAGACGAGACAACAATGCAGATGGCGTATTTTTGTTTTCACATCTTCTAAAAATTGATTGGTCTGACAAGTTTCCTTTGGTTCCGAAAGCATGGTTTGTCAGTGAGGATAATTTTCTCTTGGTCTTTCCAATATATAAAGCCCCAGCATCTTTCCTTGGGTTCCATGAGCATTGTTTCCATTTTGCATTTCTTCCAAGTGCAGGAGCAAAAAGAAAAACATTGGCAGCGACTGCCTCTCGCACCGCCAATAATCTTCCCACAAGCAACAGTTGTCTCTTTTTTTTTCATTCCATCTAGCAATTAGAAAAAAATAGCATAGTTTACAAATTAGGAAATAAAAACATGCTTTAAAACTCATCTGCTTTTCAAACAAAAGAAGACTAAACACTCAAACAACCACTCTGAATGAGCTCTCTCTTGCCATCTTCCCATCTAGAAAGATAACCAAGTCATCAAATGGTGGCAGCACCTGCATGGAGCAGGAACACCAACAGAATTCCTTATGCGACAAGAGCCCTAAAATTCATCATTGTGGAAAGTGAGTTTGGACACTTTCAAGCACATTTCTCCATTTGAATCCTACAGAAATGATCCCTGAAAGTATAGTCCTGCCTTAACTTATCAAAGATTTCAGCAACATCTTAATCACTGTTCCTTCAACAAATGGTGAACATGTTCGTCAACCTCCAATGTAAACTACTTGTCGATATCAATTAGTAATTCTTAAGATTCCTGTTTGCCAACGGTCTATTCTAAAGAAAAATACTTTTGCAATTCTTTTCTCTCAAATTGTAAAATGTTTTGATGCCTTATATTAGCTACCTTGATTCATAGAAGTACTTTTGGTAACCTGAGCAAAGTTTTAAAAGGACCTGAAAGTCTTGTTTATCGCGGAAACAGGCGAGACAACAACGCAGATGGCGTATTTTTGTTTTCACATCTTCTAAAAATTGATTGGTCTGGCAAGTTTCCTTTGGTTCCGAAAGCATAGTTTGTCAGTGAGGATAATTTTCTCTTGGTCTTTCCAATATATAAAACCCCAGCATCTTTCCTTGGGTTCCATGAGCATTGTTTCCATTTTGCATTTCTTCCAAGTGCAGGAGCAAAAAGAAAAACATTGGCAGCGACTGCCTCTCGCACCGCCAATAATCTTCCCACAAGCAACAGTTGTCTCTTTTTTTTTCATTCCATCTAGCAATTAGGAAAAAATAGCATAGTTTACAAATTAGGAAATAAAAACATGCTTTAAAACTCAGCTGCTTTTCAAACAAAAGAAGACTAAACACTCAAACAACCACTCTGAATGAGCTCTCTTTTGCCATCTTCCCATCTAGAAAGATAACCAAGTCATCAAATGGTGGCAGCACCTGCATGGAGCAGGAACACCAACAGAGTTCCTTATGCGGCAAGAGCCCTAAAACTCATCAACGTGGAAAGTGAGTTTGGACACTTTCAAGCACATTTCTCCATTTGAATCCTACAGAAATGATCCCTGAAGGTATAGTCCTGCCTTAACTTATCAAAGATTTCAGCAACATCTTAATCACTGTTCCTTCAACAAATGGTGAACATGTTTGTCAACCTCCAATGTAAACTACTTGTCGATATCAAGTAGTAATTCTTAAGATGACTGTTTGCCAACGGTCTATTCTAAAGAAAAATACTTTTGCAATTCTTTTCTCTCAAATTGTAAAATGTTTTGATGCCTTATATTAGCTACCTTGATTCATAGAAGTACTTTTGGTAACCTGAGCAAAGTTTTAAAAGGACCTGAAAGTCTTGTTTATCGCGGTAACAGACGAGACAACAACGCAGATGGCGTATTTTTGTTTTCACATCTTCTAAAAATTGATTGGTCTGACAAGTTTCCTTTGGTTCCGAAAGCATGGTTTGTCAGTGAGGATAATTTTCTCTTGGTCTTTCCAATATGTAAAGCCCTAGCATCTTTCCTTGGGTTCCATGAGCATTGTTTCCATTTTGCATTTCTTCCAAGTGCAGGAGCAAAAAGAAAAACATTGGCAGAGACTGCCTCTCGCACCGCCAATAATCTTCCCACAAGCAACAGTTGTCTCTTTTTTTTTCATTCCATCTAGCAATTAGGAAAAAATAGCATAGTTTACAAGTTAGGAAATAAAAACATGCTTTAAAACTCATCTGCTTTTCAAACAAAAGAAGACTAAACACTCAAACAACCACTCTGAATGAGCTCTCTCTTGCCATCTTCCCATCTAGAAAGATAACCAAGTCATCAAATGGTGGCAGCACCTGCATGGAGCAGGAACAACAACAGAATTCCTTATGCGACAAGAGCCCTAAAATTCATCATTGTGGAGAGTGAGTTTGGACACTTTCGAGCACATTTCCCCATTTGAATCCTACAGAAATGATCCCTGAAAGTATAGTCCTGCCTTAACTTATCAAAGATTTCAGCAACATCTTAATCACTGTTCCTTCAACAAATGGTGAACATGTTTGTCAACCTCCAATGTAAACTACTTGTCGATATCAAGTAGTAATTCTTAAGATGACTGTCTGCCAACGGTCTATTCTAAAGAAAAATACTTTTGCAATTCTTTTCTCTCAAAATGTAAAATGTTTTGATGCCTTATATTAGCTACCTTGATTCATAGAAGTACTTTTGGTAACCTGAGCAAAGTTTTAAAAGGACCTGAAAGTCTTGTTTATCGCGGAAACAGGCGAGACAACAACGCAGATGGCGTATATTTGTTTTCACATCTTCTAAAAATTGATTGGTCTGGCAAGTTTCCTTTGGTTCCGAAAGCATAGTTTGTCAGTGAGGATAATTTTCTCTTGGTCTTTCCAATATATAAAACCCCAGCATCTTTCCTTGGGTTCCATGAGCATTGTTTCCATTTTGCATTTCTTCCAAGTGCAGGAGCAAAAAGAAAAACATTGGCAGCGACTGCCTCTCGCACCGCCAATAATCTTCCCACAAGCAACAGTTGTCTCTTTTTTTTTCATTCCATCTAGCAATTAGGAAAAAATAGCATAGTTTACAAATTAGGAAATAAAAACATGCTTTAAAACTCATCTGCTTTTCAAACAAAAGAAGACTAAACACTCAAACAACCACTCTGAATGAGCTCTCTCTTGCCATCTTCCCATCTAGAAAGATAACCAAGTCATCAAATGGTGGCAGCACCTGCATGGAGCAGGAACACCAACAGAATTCCTTATGCGACAAGAGCCCTAAAATTCATCATCGTGGAAAGTGAGTTTGGACACATTCGAGCACATTTCTCCATTTGAATCCTACAGAAATGATCCCTGAAAGTATAGTCCTTCCTTAACTTATCAAGGATTTCAGCAACATCTTAATCACTGTTCCTTCAACAAATGGTGAACATGTTTGTCAACCTCCAATGTAAACTACTTGTCGATATCAAGTAGTAATTCTTAAGATGACTGTTTGCCAACGGTCTATTCTAAAGAAAAATACTTTTGCAATTCTTTTCTCTCAAATTGTAAAATGTTTTGATGCCTTATATTAGCTACCTTGATTCATAGAATTACTTTTGGTAACCTGAGCAAAGTTTTAAAAGGACCTGAAAGTCTTGTTTATCGCGGTAACAGACGAGACAACAACGCAGATGGCGTATTTTTGTTTTCACATCTTCTAAAAATTGATTGGTCTGACAAGTTTCCTTTGGTTCCGAAAGCATGGTTTGTCAGTGAGGATAATTTTCTCTTGGTCTTTCCAATATATAAAGCCCCAGCATCTTTCCTTGGGTTCCATGAGCATTGTTTCCATTTTGCATTTCTTCCAAGTGCAGGAGCAAAAAGAAAAACATTGGCAGCGACTGCCTCTCGCACCGCCAATAATCTTCCCACAAGCAACAGTTGTCTCTTTTTTTTTCATTCCATCTAGCAATTAGGAAAAAATAGCATAGTTTACAAGTTAGGAAATAAAAACATGCTTTAAAACTCATCTGCTTTTCAAACAAAAGAAGACTAAACACTCAAACAAACACTCTGAATGAGCTCTCTCTTGCCATCTTCCCATCTAGAAAGATAACCAAGTCATCAAATGGTGGCAGCACCTGCATGGAGCAGGAACAACAACAGAATTCCTTATGCGACAAGAGCCCTAAAATTCATCATGGTGGAGAGTGAGTTTGGACACTTTCGAGCACATTTCCCCATTTGAATCCTACAGAAATGATCCCTGAAAGTATAGTCCTGCCTTAACTTATCAAAGATTTCAGCAACATCTTAATCACTGTTCCTTCAACAAATGGTGAACATGTTTGTCAACCTCCAATGTAAACTACTTGTCGATATCAAGTAGTAATTCTTAAGATGCCTGTTTGCCAACGGTCTATTCTAAAGAAAAATACTTTTGCAATTCTTTTCTCTCAAATTGTAAAATGTTTTGATGCTTTATATTAGCTACCTTGATTCATAGAAGTACTTTTGGTAACCTGAGCAAAGTTTTAAAAGGACCTGAAAGTCTTGTTTATCGCGGAAACAGGCGAGACAACAACGCAGATGGCGTATTATTGTTTTCACATCTTCTAAAAATTGATTGGTCTGACAAGTTTCCTTTGGTTCCGAAAGCATAGTTTGTCAGTGAGGATAATTTTCTCTTGGTCTTTCCAATATATAAAACCCCAGCATCTTTCCTTGGGTTCCATGAGCATTGTTTCCATTTTGCATTTCTTCCAAGTGCAGGAGCAAAAAGAAAAACATTGGCAGCGACTGCCTCTCGCACCGCCAATAATCTTCCCACAAGCAACAGTTGTCTCTTTTTTTTTTCATTCCATCTAGCAATTAGGAAAAAAATGCATAGTTTACAAATTAGGAAATAAAAACATGCTTTAAAACTCATCTGCTTTTCAAACAAAAGAAGACTAAACACTCAAACAACCACTCTGAATGAGCTCTCTCTTGCCATCCTCACATCTAGAAAGATAACCAAGTCATCAAATGGTGGCAGCACCTGCATGGAGCAGGAACAGGAACAACAACAGAATTCCTTATGCGACAAGAGCCCTAAAATTCATCATTGTGGAGAGTGAGTTTGGACACTTTCGAGCACATTTCTCCATTTGAATCCTACAGAAATGATCCCTGAAAGTATAGTCCTGCCTTTACTTATCAAAGATTTCAGCAACATCTTAATCACTGTTCCTTCAACAAATGGTGAACATGTTTGTCAACCTCCAATGTAAACTACTTGTCGATATCAAGTAGTAATTCTTAAGATGCCTGTTTGCCAACGGTCTATTCTAAAGAAAAATACTTTTGCAATTCTTTTCTCTCAAATTGTAAAATGTTTTGATGCCTTATATTAGCTACCTTGATTCACAGACGTACTTTTGGTAACCTGAGCAAAGTTTTAAAAGGACCTGAAAGTCTTGTTTATCGCGGTAACAGGCGAGACAACAACGCAGATGGCATATTTTTGTTTTCACATCTTCTAAGAATTGATTGGTCTGACAAGTTTCCTTTGGTTCCGAAAGCATAGTTTGTCAGTGAGGATAATTTTCTCTTGGTCTTTCCAATATATAAAGCCCCAGCATCTTTCCTTGGGTTCCATGAGCATTGTTTCCATTTTGCATTTCTTCCAAGTGCAGGAGCAAAAAGAAAAACATTGGCAGCGACTGCCTCTCGCACCGCCAATAATCTTCCCACAAGCAACAGTTGTCTCTTTTTTTTTCATTCCATCTAGCAATTAGGAAAAAATAGCATAGTTTACAAATTAGGAAATAAAAACATGCTTTAAAACTCATCTGCTTTTCAAACAAAAGAAGACTAAACACTCAAACAACCACTCTGAATGAGCTCTCTCTTGCCATCTTCCCATCTAGAAAGATAACCAAGTCATCAAATGGTGGCAGCACCTGCATGGAGTAGGAACACCAACAGAATTCCTTATGCAACAAGAGCCCTAAAATTCATCATTGTGGAGAGTGAGTTTGGACACTTTCGAGCACATTTCTCCATTTGAATCCTACAGAAATGATCCCTGAAAGTATAGTCCTGCCTTTACTTATCAAAGATTTCAGCAACATCTTAATCACTGTTCCTTCAACAAATGGTGAACATGTTTGTCATCCTCCAATGTAAACTACTTGTCGATATCAAGTAGTAATTCTTAAGATGCCTGTTTGCCAACGGTCTATTCTAAAGAAAAATACTTTAGCAATTCTTTTCTCTCAAATTGTAAAATGTTTTGATGCCTTATATTAGCTACCTTGATACATAGAAGTACTTTTGGTAACCTGAGCAAAGTTTTAAAAGGACCTGAAAGTCTTGTTTATCGCGGTAACAGGCGAGACAACATCACAGATGGCGTATTTTTCTTTTCATATCTTCTAAAAATTGATTGGTCTGGCAAGTTTCCTTTGGTTCCGAAAGCATGGTTTGTCAGTGAGGATAATTTTCTCTTGGTCTTTCCAATATATAAAGCCCCAGCATCTTTCCTTGGGTTCCATGAGCATTATTTCCATTTTGCATTTCTTCCAAGTGCAGGAGCAAAAAGAAAAACATTGGCAGCGACTGCCTCTCGCACCACCAATAATCTTCCCACAAGCAACAGTTGTCTCTTTTTTTTTCATTCCATCTAGCAATTAGGAAAAAATAGCATAGTTTACAAATTAGGAAATAAAAACATGCTTTAAAACTCATCTGCTTTTCAAACAAAAGAAGACTAAACACTCAAACAACCACTCTGAATGAGCTCTCTCTTGCCATCCTCCCATCTAGAAAAATAACCAAGTCATCAAATGGTGGCAGCACCTGCATGGAGCAGAAACACCAACAGAATTCCTTATGCGACAAGAGCCCTAAAATTCATCATTGTGGAGAGTGAGTTTGGACACTTTCGAGCACATTTCTCCATTTGAATCCTACAGAAATGATCCCTGAAAGTATAGTGCTGCCTTAACTTATCAAAGATTTCAGCAACATCTTAATCACTGTTCCTTCAACAAATAGTGAACATGTTTGTCAACCTCCAATGTAAACTACTTGTCGATATCAAGTAGTAATTCTTAAGATGCCTGTTTGCCAACGGTCTATTCTAAAGAAAAATACTTTTGCAATTCTTTTCTCTCAAATTGTAAAATGTTTTGATGCCTTATATTAGCTACCTTGATTCATAGACGTACTTTTGGTAACCTGAGCAAAGTTTTAAAAGGACCTGAAAGTCTTGTTTATCGCGGTAACAGGCGAGACAACAACGCAGATGGCATATTTTTGTTTTCACATCTTCTAAAAATTGATTGGTCTGACAAGTTTCCTTTGGTTCCGAAAGCATAGTTTGTCAGTGAGGATAATTTTCTCTTGGTCTTTCCAATATATAAAGCCCCAGCATCTTTCCTTGGGTTCCATGAGCATTGTTTCCATTTTGCATTTCTTCCAAGTGCAGGAGCATAAAGAAAAACATTGGCAGCGACTGCCTCTCGCACCGCCAATAATCTTCCCACAAGCAACAGTTGTCTCTTTTTTTTTCATTCCATCTAGCAATTAGGAAAAAATAGCATAGTTTACAAATTAGGAAATAAAAACATGCTTTAAAACTCATCTGCTTTTCAAACAAAAGAAGACTAAACACTCAAACAACCACTCTGAATGAGCTCTCTCTTGCCATCTTCCCATCTAGAAAGATAACCAAGTCATCAAATGGTGGCAGCACCTGCATGGAGTAGGAACACCAACAGAATTCCTTATGCAACAAGAGCCCTAAAATTCATCATTGTGGAGAGTGAGTTTGGACACTTTCGAGCACATTTCTCCATTTGAATCCTACAGAAATGATCCCTGAAAGTATAGTCCTGCCTTTACTTATCAAAGATTTCAGCAACATCTTAATCACTGTTCCTTCAACAAATGGTGAACATGTTTGTCAACCTCCAATGTAAACTACTTGTCGATATCAAGTAGTAATTCTTAAGATGCCTGTTTGCCAACGGTCTATTCTAAAGAAAAATACTTTTGCAATTCTTTTCTCTCAAAATGTAAAATGTTTTGATGCCTTATATTAGCTACATTGATTCATAGAAGTACTTTTGGTAACCTGAGCAAAGTTTTAAAAGGACCTGAAAGTCTTGTTTATCGCGGTAACAGACGAGACAACAATGCAGATGGCGTATTTTTGTTTTCACATCTTCTAAAAATTGATTGGTCTGACAAGTTTCCTTTGGTTCCGAAAGCATGGTTTGTCAGTGAGGATAATTTTCTCTTGGTCTTTCCAATATATAAAACCCCAGCATCTTTCCTTGGGTTCCATGAGCATTGTTTCCATTTTGCATTTCTTCCAAGTGCAGGAGCAAAAAGAAAAACATTGGCAGCGACTGCCTCTCGCACCGCCAATAATCTTCCCACAAGCAACAGTTGTCTTTTTTTTTTTCATTCCATCTAGCAATTAGGAAAAAATAGCATAGTTTACAAATTAGGAAATAAAAACATGCTTTAAAACTCAGCTGCTTTTCAAACAAAAGAAGACTAAACACTCAAACAACCACTCTGAATGAGCTCTCTCTTGCCATCTTCCCATCTAGAAAGATAACCAAGTCATCAAATGGTGGCAGCACCTGCATGGAGCAGGAACACCAACAGAGTTCCTTATGCGGCAAGAGCCCTAAAACTCATCAACGTGGAAAGTGAGTTTGGACACTTTCAAGCACATTTCTCCATTTGAATCCTACAGAAATGATCCCTGAAGGTATAGTCCTGCCTTAACTTATCAAAGATTTCAGCAACATCTTAATCACTGTTCCTTCAACAAATGGTGAACATGTTTGTCAACCTCCAATGTAAACTACTTGTCGATATCAAGTAGTAATTCTTAAGATGACTGTTTGCCAACGGTCTATTCTAAAGAAAAATACTTTTGCAATTCTTTTCTCTCAAAATGTAAAATGTTTTGATGCCTTATATTAGCTACCTTGATTCATAGAAGTACTTTTGGTAACCTGAGCAAAGTTTTAAAAGGACCTGAAAGTCTTGTTTATCGCGGAAACAGGCGAGACAACAACGCAGATGGCGTATTTTTGTTTTCACATCTTCTAAAAATTGATTGGTCTGGCAAGTTTCCTTTGGTTCCGAAAGCATAGTTTGTCAGTGAGGATAATTTTCTCTTGGTCTTTCCAATATATAAAACCCCAGCATCTTTCCTTGGGTTCCATGAGCATTGTTTCCATTTTGCATTTCTTCCAAGTGCAGGAGCAAAAAGAAAAACATTGGCAGCGACTGCCTCTCGCACCGCCAATAATCTTCCCACAAGCAACAGTTGTCTCTTTTTTTTTCATTCCATCTAGCAATTAGGAAAAAATAGCATAGTTTACAAATTAGGAAATAAAAACATGCTTTAAAACTCATCTGCTTTTCAAACAAAAGAAGACTAAACACTCAAACAACCACTCTGAATGAGCTCTCTCTTGCCATCTTCCCATCTAGAAAGATAACCAAGTCATCAAATGGTGGCAGCACCTGCATGGAGCAGGAACACCAACAGAATTCCTTATGCGACAAGAGCCCTAAAATTCATCATCGTGGAAAGTGAGTTTGGACATATTCGAGCACATTTCTCCATTTGAATCCTACAGAAATGATCCCTGAAAGTATAGTCCTGCCTTAACTTATCAAGGATTTCAGCAACATCTTAATCACTGTTCCTTCAACAAATGGTGAACATGTTTGTCAACCTCCAATGTAAACTACTTGTCGATATCAAGTAGTAATTCTTAAGATGCCTGTTTGCCAACGGTCTATTCTAAAGAAAAATACTTTTGCAATTCTTTTCTCTCAAATTGTAAAATGTTTTGATGCTTTATATTAGCTACCTTGATTCATAGAAGTACTTTTGGTAACCTGAGCAAAGTTTTAAAAGGACCTGAAAGTCTTGTTTATCGCGGAAACAGGCGAGACAACAACGCAGATGGCGTATTATTGTTTTCACATCTTCTAAAAATTGATTGGTCTGACAAGTTTCCTTTGGTTCCGAAAGCATAGTTTGTCAGTGAGGATAATTTTCTCTTGGTCTTTCCAATATATAAAACCCCAGCATCTTTCCTTGGGTTCCATGAGCATTGTTTCCATTTTGCATTTCTTCCAAGTGCAGGAGCAAAAAGAAAAACATTGGCAGCGACTGCCTCTCGCACCGCCAATAATCTTCCCACAAGCAACAGTTGTCTCTTTTTTTTTTCATTCCATCTAGCAATTAGGAAAAAATAGCATAGTTTACAAATTAGGAAATAAAAACATGCTTTAAAACTCATCTGCTTTTCAAACAAAAGAAGACTAAACACTCAAACAACCACTCTGAATGAGCTCTCTCTTGCCATCCTCACATCTAGAAAGATAACCAAGTCATCAAATGGTGGCAGCACCTGCATGGAGCAGGAACAGGAACAACAACAGAATTCCTTATGCGACAAGAGCCCTAAAATTCATCATTGTGGAGAGTGAGTTTGGACACTTTCGAGCACATTTCTCCATTTGAATCCTACAGAAATGATCCCTGAAAGTATAGTCCTGCCTTTACTTATCAAAGATTTCAGCAACATCTTAATCACTGTTCCTTCAACAAATGGTGAACATGTTTGTCAACCTCCAATGTAAACTACTTGTCGATATCAAGTAGTAATTCTTAAGATGCCTGTTTGCCAACGGTCTATTCTAAAGAAAAATACTTTTGCAATTCTTTTCTCTCAAATTGTAAAATGTTTTGATGCCTTATATTAGCTACCTTGATTCATAGACGTACTTTTGGTAACCTGAGCAAAGTTTTAAAAGGACCTGAAAGTCTTGTTTATCGCGGTAACAGGCGAGACAACAACGCAGATGGCATATTTTTGTTTTCACATCTTCTAAAAATTGATTGGTCTGACAAGTTTCCTTTGGTTCCGAAAGCATAGTTTGTCAGTGAGGATAATTTTCTCTTGGTCTTTCCAATATATAAAGCCCCAGCATCTTTCCTTGGGTTCCATGAGCATTGTTTCCATTTTGCATTTCTTCCAAGTGCAGGAGCAAAAAGAAAAACATTGGCAGCGACTGCCTCTCGCACCGCCAATAATCTTCCCACAAGCAACAGTTGTCTCTTTTTTTTTCATTCCATCTAGCAATTAGGAAAAAATAGCATAGTTTACAAATTAGGAAATAAAAACATGCTTTAAAACTCATCTGCTTTTCAAACAAAAGAAGACTAAACACTCAAACAACCACTCTGAATGAGCTCTCTCTTGCCATCTTCCCATCTAGAAAGATAACCAAGTCATCAAATGGTGGCAGCACCTGCATGGAGTAGGAACACCAACAGAATTCCTTATGCAACAAGAGCCCTAAAATTCATCATTGTGGAGAGTGAGTTTGGACACTTTCGAGCACATTTCTCCATTTGAATCCTACAGAAATGATCCCTGAAAGTATAGTCCTGCCTTTACTTATCAAAGATTTCAGCAACATCTTAATCACTGTTCCTTCAACAAATGGTGAACATGTTTGTCATCCTCCAATGTAAACTACTTGTCGATATCAAGTAGTAATTCTTAAGATGCCTGTTTGCCAACGGTCTATTCTAAAGAAAAATACTTTAGCAATTCTTTTCTCTCAAATTGTAAAATGTTTTGATGCCTTATATTAGCTACCTTGATACATAGAAGTACTTTTGGTAACCTGAGCAAAGTTTTAAAAGGACCTGAAAGTCTTGTTTATCGCGGTAACAGGCGAGACAACATCACAGATGGCGTATTTTTCTTTTCATATCTTCTAAAAATTGATTGGTCTGGCAAGTTTCCTTTGGTTCCGAAAGCATGGTTTGTCAGTGAGGATAATTTTCTCTTGGTCTTTCCAATATATAAAGCCCCAGCATCTTTCCTTGGGTTCCATGAGCATTATTTCCATTTTGCATTTCTTCCAAGTGCAGGAGCAAAAAGAAAAACATTGGCAGCGACTGCCTCTCGCACCACCAATAATCTTCCCACAAGCAACAGTTGTCTCTTTTTTTTTCATTCCATCTAGCAATTAGGAAAAAATAGCATAGTTTACAAATTAGGAAATAAAAACATGCTTTAAAACTCATCTGCTTTTCAAACAAAAGAAGACTAAACACTCAAACAACCACTCTGAATGAGCTCTCTCTTGCCATCTTCCCATCTAGAAAGATAACCAAGTCATCAAATGGTGGCAGCACCTGCATGGAGCAGGAACAACAACAGAATTCCTTATGCGACAAGAGCCCTAAAATTCATCATTGTGGAGAGTGAGTTTGGACACTTTCGAGCACATTTCTCCATTTGAATCCTACAGAAATGATCCCTGAAAGTATAGTCCTGCCTTTACTTATCAAAGATTTCAGCAACATCTTAATCACTGTTCCTTCAACAAATGGTGAACATGTTTGTCAACCTCCAATGTAAACTACTTGTCGATATCAAGTAGTAATTCTTAAGATGCCTGTTTGCCAACGGTCTATTCTAAAGAAAAATACTTTTGCAATTCTTTTCTCTCAAATTGTAAAATGTTTTGATGCCTTATATTAGCTACCTTGATTCATAGACGTACTTTTGGTAACCTGAGCAAAGTTTTAAAAGGACCTGAAAGTCTTGTTTATCGCGGTAACAGGCGAGACAACAACGCAGATGGCATATTTTTGTTTTCACATCTTCTAAAAATTGATTGGTCTGACAAGTTTCCTTTGGTTCCGAAAGCATAGTTTGTCAGTGAGGATAATTTTCTCTTGGTCTTTCCAATATATAAAGCCCCAGCATCTTTCCTTGGGTTCCATGAGCATTGTTTCCATTTTGCATTTCTTCCAAGTGCAGGAGCATAAAGAAAAACATTGGCAGCGACTGCCTCTCGCACCGCCAATAATCTTCCCACAAGCAACAGTTGTCTCTTTTTTTTTCATTCCATCTAGCAATTAGGAAAAAATAGCATAGTTTACAAATTAGGAAATAAAAACATGCTTTAAAACTCATCTGCTTTTCAAACAAAAGAAGACTAAACACTCAAACAACCACTCTGAATGAGCTCTCTCTTGCCATCTTCCCATCTAGAAAGATAACCAAGTCATCAAATGGTGGCAGCACCTGCATGGAGCAGGAACACCAACAGAGTTCCTTATGCGGCAAGAGCCCTAAAACTCATCAACGTGGAAAGTGAGTTTGGACACTTTCAAGCACATTTCTCCATTTGAATCCTACAGAAATGATCCCTGAAGGTATAGTCCTGCCTTAACTTATCAAAGATTTCAGCAACATCTTAATCACTGTTCCTTCAACAAATGGTGAACATGTTTGTCAACCTCCAATGTAAACTACTTGTCGATATCAAGTAGTAATTCTTAAGATGACTGTTTGCCAACGGTCTATTCTAAAGAAAAATACTTTTGCAATTCTTTTCTCTCAAAATGTAAAATGTTTTGATGCCTTATATTAGCTACCTTGATTCATAGAAGTACTTTTGGTAACCTGAGCAAAGTTTTAAAAGGACCTGAAAGTCTTGTTTATCGCGGAAACAGGCGAGACAACAACGCAGATGGCGTATTTTTGTTTTCACATCTTCTAAAAATTGATTGGTCTGGCAAGTTTCCTTTGGTTCCGAAAGCATAGTTTGTCAGTGAGGATAATTTTCTCTTGGTCTTTCCAATATATAAAACCCCAGCATCTTTCCTTGGGTTCCATGAGCATTGTTTCCATTTTGCATTTCTTCCAAGTGCAGGAGCAAAAAGAAAAACATTGGCAGCGACTGCCTCTCGCACCGCCAATAATCTTCCCACAAGCAACAGTTGTCTCTTTTTTTTTCATTCCATCTAGCAATTAGGAAAAAATAGCATAGTTTACAAATTAGGAAATAAAAACATGCTTTAAAACTCATCTGCTTTTCAAACAAAAGAAGACTAAACACTCAAACAACCACTCTGAATGAGCTCTCTCTTGCCATCTTCCCATCTAGAAAGATAACCAAGTCATCAAATGGTGGCAGCACCTGCATGGAGCAGGAACACCAACAGAATTCCTTATGCGACAAGAGCCCTAAAATTCATCATCGTGGAAAGTGAGTTTGGACACATTTGAGCACATTTCTCCATTTGAATCCTACAGAAATGATCCCTGAAAGTATAGTCCTGCCTTAACTTATCAAGGATTTCAGCAACATCTTAATCACTGTTCCTTAAACAAATGGTGAACATGTTTGTCAACCTCCAATGTAAATTACTTGTCGATATCAAGTAGTAATTCTTAAGATGACTGTTTGCCAACGGTCTATTCTAAAGAAAAATACTTTTGCAATTCTTTTCTCTCAAATTGTAAAATGTTTTGATGCCTTATATTAGCTACCTTGATTCATAGAATTACTTTTGGTAACCTGAGCAAAGTTTTAAAAGGACCTGAAAGTCTTGTTTATCGCGGTAACAGACGAGACAACAACGCAGATGGCGTATTTTTGTTTTCACATCTTCTAAAAATTGATTGGTCTGACAAGTTTCCTTTGGTTCCGAAAGCATGGTTTGTCAGTGAGGATAATTTTCTCTTGGTCTTTCCAATATATAAAGCCCCAGCATCTTTCCTTGGGTTCCATGAGCATTGTTTCCATTTTGCATTTCTTCCAAGTGCAGGAGCAAAAAGAAAAACATTGGCAGCGACTGCCTCTCGCACCGCCAATAATCTTCCCACAAGCAACAGATGTCTCTTTTTTTTTCATTCCATCTAGCAATTAGGAAAAAATAGCATAGTTTACAAGTTAGGAAATAAAAACATGCTTTAAAACTCATCTGCTTTTCAAACAAAAGAAGACTAAACACTCAAACAACCACTCTGAATGAGCTCTCTCTTGCCATCTTCCCATCTAGAAAGATAACCAAGTCATCAAATGGTGGCAGCACCTGCATGGAGCAGGAACAACAACAGAATTCCTTATGCGACAAGAGCCCTAAAATTCATCATGGTGGAGAGTGAGTTTGGACACTTTCGAGCACATTTCCCCATTTGAATCCTACAGAAATGATCCCTGAAAGTATAGTCCTGCCTTAACTTATCAAAGATTTCAGCAACATCTTAATCACTGTTCCTTCAACAAATGGTGAACATGTTTGTCAACCTCCAATGTAAACTACTTGTCGATATCAAGTAGTAATTCTTAAGATGCCTGTTTGCCAACGGTCTATTCTAAAGAAAAATACTTTTGCAATTCTTTTCTCTCAAATTGTAAAATGTTTTGATGCTTTATATTAGCTACCTTGATTCATAGAAGTACTTTTGGTAACCTGAGCAAAGTTTTAAAAGGACCTGAAAGTCTTGTTTATCGCGGAAACAGGCGAGACAACAACGCAGATGGCGTATTATTGTTTTCACATCTTCTAAAAATTGATTGGTCTGACAAGTTTCCTTTGGTTCCGAAAGCATAGTTTGTCAGTGAGGATAATTTTCTCTTGGTCTTTCCAATATATAAAACCCCAGCATCTTTCCTTGGGTTCCATGAGCATTGTTTCCATTTTGCATTTCTTCCAAGTGCAGGAGCAAAAAGAAAAACATTGGCAGCGACTGCCTCTCGCACCGCCAATAATCTTCCCACAAGCAACAGTTGTCTCTTTTTTTTTTCATTCCATCTAGCAATTAGGAAAAAATAGCATAGTTTACAAATTAGGAAATAAAAACATGCTTTAAAACTCATCTGCTTTTCAAACAAAAGAAGACTAAACACTCAAACAACCACTCTGAATGAGCTCTCTCTTGCCATCCTCACATCTAGAAAGATAACCAAGTCATCAAATGGTGGCAGCACCTGCATGGAGCAGGAACAGGAACAACAACAGAATTCCTTATGCGACAAGAGCCCTAAAATTCATCATTGTGGAGAGTGAGTTTGGACACTTTCGAGCACATTTCTCCATTTGAATCCTACAGAAATGATCCCTGAAAGTATAGTCCTGCCTTTACTTATCAAAGATTTCAGCAACATCTTAATCACTGTTCCTTCAACAAATGGTGAACATGTTTGTCAACCTCCAATGTAAACTACTTGTCGATATCAAGTAGTAATTCTTAAGATGCCTGTTTGCCAACGGTCTATTCTAAAGAAAAATACTTTTGCAATTCTTTTCTCTCAAATTGTAAAATGTTTTGATGCCTTATATTAGCTACCTTGATTCATAGACGTACTTTTGGTAACCTGAGCAAAGTTTTAAAAGGACCTGAAAGTCTTGTTTATCGCGGTAACAGGCGAGACAACAACGCAGATGGCATATTTTTGTTTTCACATCTTCTAAAAATTGATTGGTCTGACAAGTTTCCTTTGGTTCCGAAAGCATAGTTTGTCAGTGAGGATAATTTTCTCTTGGTCTTTCCAATATATAAAGCCCCAGCATCTTTCCTTGGGTTCCATGAGCATTGTTTCCATTTTGCATTTCTTCCAAGTGCAGGAGCAAAAAGAAAAACATTGGCAGCGACTGCCTCTCGCACCGCCAATAATCTTCCCACAAGCAACAGTTGTCTCTTTTTTTTTCATTCCATCTAGCAATTAGGAAAAAATAGCATAGTTTACAAATTAGGAAATAAAAACATGCTTTAAAACTCATCTGCTTTTCAAACAAAAGAAGACTAAACACTCAAACAACCACTCTGAATGAGCTCTCTCTTGCCATCTTCCCATCTAGAAAGATAACCAAGTCATCAAATGGTGGCAGCACCTGCATGGAGTAGGAACACCAACAGAATTCCTTATGCAACAAGAGCCCTAAAATTCATCATTGTGGAGAGTGAGTTTGGACACTTTCGAGCACATTTCTCCATTTGAATCCTACAGAAATGATCCCTGAAAGTATAGTCCTGCCTTTACTTATCAAAGATTTCAGCAACATCTTAATCACTGTTCCTTCAACAAATGGTGAACATGTTTGTCATCCTCCAATGTAAACTACTTGTCGATATCAAGTAGTAATTCTTAAGATGCCTGTTTGCCAACGGTCTATTCTAAAGAAAAATACTTTAGCAATTCTTTTCTCTCAAATTGTAAAATGTTTTGATGCCTTATATTAGCTACCTTGATACATAGAAGTACTTTTGGTAACCTGAGCAAAGTTTTAAAAGGACCTGAAAGTCTTGTTTATCGCGGTAACAGGCGAGACAACATCACAGATGGCGTATTTTTCTTTTCATATCTTCTAAAAATTGATTGGTCTGGCAAGTTTCCTTTGGTTCCGAAAGCATGGTTTGTCAGTGAGGATAATTTTCTCTTGGTCTTTCCAATATATAAAGCCCCAGCATCTTTCCTTGGGTTCCATGAGCATTATTTCCATTTTGCATTTCTTCCAAGTGCAGGAGCAAAAAGAAAAACATTGGCAGCGACTGCCTCTCGCACCACCAATAATCTTCCCACAAGCAACAGTTGTCTCTTTTTTTTTCATTCCATCTAGCAATTAGGAAAAAATAGCATAGTTTACAAATTAGGAAATAAAAACATGCTTTAAAACTCATCTGCTTTTCAAACAAAAGAAGACTAAACACTCAAACAACCACTCTGAATGAGCTCTCTCTTGCCATCCTCCCATCTAGAAAGATAACCAAGTCATCAAATGGTGGCAGCACCTGCATGGAGCAGAAACACCAACAGAATTCCTTATGCGACAAGAGCCCTAAAATTCATCATTGTGGAGAGTGAGTTTGGACACTTTCGAGCACATTTCTCCATTTGAATCCTACAGAAATGATCCCTGAAAGTATAGTGCTGCCTTAACTTATCAAAGATTTCAGCAACATCTTAATCACTGTTCCTTCAACAAATAGTGAACATGTTTGTCAACCTCCAATGTAAACTACTTGTCGATATCAAGTAGTAATTCTTAAGATGCCTGTTTGCCAACGGTCTATTCTAAAGAAAAATACTTTTGCAATTCTTTTCTCTCAAATTGTAAAATGTTTTGATGCCTTATATTAGCTACCTTGATTCATAGACGTACTTTTGGTAACCTGAGCAAAGTTTTAAAAGGACCTGAAAGTCTTGTTTATCGCGGTAACAGGCGAGACAACAACGCAGATGGCATATTTTTGTTTTCACATCTTCTAAAAATTGATTGGTCTGACAAGTTTCCTTTGGTTCCGAAAGCATAGTTTGTCAGTGAGGATAATTTTCTCTTGGTCTTTCCAATATATAAAGCCCCAGCATCTTTCCTTGGGTTCCATGAGCATTGTTTCCATTTTGCATTTCTTCCAAGTGCAGGAGCATAAAGAAAAACATTGGCAGCGACTGCCTCTCGCACCGCCAATAATCTTCCCACAAGCAACAGTTGTCTCTTTTTTTTTCATTCCATCTAGCAATTAGGAAAAAATAGCATAGTTTACAAATTAGGAAATAAAAACATGCTTTAAAACTCATCTGCTTTTCAAACAAAAGAAGACTAAACACTCAAACAACCACTCTGAATGAGCTCTCTCTTGCCATCTTCCCATCTAGAAAGATAACCAAGTCATCAAATGGTGGCAGCACCTGCATGGAGTAGGAACACCAACAGAATTCCTTATGCAACAAGAGCCCTAAAATTCATCATTGTGGAGAGTGAGTTTGGACACTTTCGAGCACATTTCTCCATTTGAATCCTACAGAAATGATCCCTGAAAGTATAGTCCTGCCTTTACTTATCAAAGATTTCAGCAACATCTTAATCACTGTTCCTTCAACAAATGGTTAACATGTTTGTCATCCTCCAATGTAAACTACTTGTCGATATCAAGTAGTAATTCTTAAGATGCCTGTTTGCCAACGGTCTATTCTAAAGAAAAATACTTTAGCAATTCTTTTCTCTCAAATTGTAAAATGTTTTGATGCCTTATATTAGCTACCTTGATACATAGAAGTACTTTTGGTAACCTGAGCAAAGTTTTAAAAGGACCTGAAAGTCTTGTTTATCGCGGTAACAGGCGAGACAACATCACAGATGGCGTATTTTTCTTTTCATATCTTCTAAATATCGATTGGTCTGGCAAGTTTCCTTTGGTTCCGAAAGCATGGTTTCTCAGTGAGGATAATTTTCTCTTGGTCTTTCCAATATATAAAGCCCCAGCATCTTTCCTTGGGTTCCATGAGCATTGTTTCCATTTTGCATTTCTTCCAAGTGCAGGAGCAAAAAGAAAAACATTGGCAGCGACTGCCTCTCGCACCGCCAATAATCTTACCACAAGCAACAGTTGTCTCTTTTTTTTTCATTCCATCTAGCAATTAGGAAAAAATAGCATAGTTTACAAATTAGGAAATAAAAACATGCTTTAAAACTCATCTGCTTTTCAAACAAAAGAAGACTAAACACTCAAACAACCACTCTGAATGAGCTCTCTCTTGCCATCTTCCCATCTAGAAAGATAACCAAGTCATCAAATGGTGGCAGCACCTGCATGGAGCAGAAACACCAACAGAATTCCTTATGCGACAAGAGCCCTAAAATTCATCATTGTGGAGAGTGAGTTTGGACACTTTCGAGCACATTTCTCCATTTGAATCCTACAGAAATGATCCCTGAAAGTATAGTCCTGCCTTTACTTATCAAAGATTTCAGCAACATCTTAATCACTGTTCCTTCAACAAATGGTGAACATGTTTGTCAACCTCCAATGTAAACTACTTGTCGATATCAAGTAGTAATTCTTAAGATGCCTGTTTGCCAACGGTCTATTCTAAAGAAAAATACTTTAGCAATTCATTTCTCTCAAATTGTAAAATGTTTTGATGCCTTATATTAGCTACCTTGATTCATAGAAGTACTTTTGGTAACCTGAGCAAAGTTTTAAAAGGACCTGAAAGTCTTGTTTATCGCGGTAACAGACGAGACAACAACGCAGATGGCGTATTTTTGTTTTCACATCTTCTAAAAATTGATTGGTCTGACAAGTTTCCTTTGGTTCCGAAAGCATGGTTTGTCAGTGAGGATAATTTTCTCTTGGTCTTTCCAATATATAAAGCCCCAGCATCTTTCCTTGAGTTCCATGAGCATTGTTTCCATTTTGCATTTCTTCCAAGTGCAGGAGCAAAAAGAAAAACATTGGCAGCGACTGCCTCTCGTACCGCCAATAATCTTCCCACAAGCAACAGTTGTCTCTTTTTTTTTCATTCCATCTAGCAATTAGGAAAAAATAGCATAGTTTACAAGTTAGGAAATAAAAACATGCTTTAAAACTCATCTGCTTTTCAAACAAAAGAAGACTAAACACTCAAACAACCACTCTGAATGAGCTCTCTCTTGCCATCTTCCCATCTAGAAAGATAACCAAGTCATCAAATGGTGGCAGCACCTGCATGGAGCAGGAACAACAACAGAATTCCTTATGCGACAAGAGCCCTAAAATTCATCATTGTGGAGAGTGAGTTTGGACACTTTCGAGCACATTTCTCCATTTGAATCCTACAGAAATGATCCCTGAAAGTATAGTCCTGCCTTAACTTATCAAAGATTTCAGCAACATCTTAATCACTGTTCCTTCAACAAATAGTGAACATGTTTGTCAACCTCCAATGTAAACTACTTGTCGATATCAAGTAGTAATTCTTAAGATGCCTGTTTGCCAACGGTCTATTCTAAAGAAAAATACTTTTGCAATTCTTTTCTCTCAAAATGTAAAATGTTTTGATGCCTTATATTAGCTACCTTGATTCATAGACGTACTTTTGGTAACCTGAGCAAAGTTTTAAAAGGACCTGAAAGTCTTGTTTATCGCGGTAACAGGCGAGACAACAACGCAGATGGCATATTTTTGTTTTCACATCTTCTAAAAATTGATTGGTCTGACAAGTTTCCTTTGGTTCCGAAAGCATAGTTTGTCAGTGAGGATAATTTTCTCTTGGTCTTTCCAATATATAAAGCCCCAGCATCTTTCCTTGGGTTCCATGAGCATTGTTTCCATTTTGCATTTCTTCCAAGTGCAGGAGCAAAAAGAAAAACATTGGCAGCGACTGCCTCTCGCACCGCCAATAATCTTCCCACAAGCAACAGTTGTCTCTTTTTTTTTCATTCCATCTAGCAATTAGGAAAAAATAGCATAGTTTACAAATTAGGAAATAAAAACATGCTTTAAAACTCATCTGCTTTTCAAACAAAAGAAGACTAAACACTCAAACAACCACTCTGAATGAGCTCTCTCTTGCCATCTTCCCATCTAGAAAGATAACCAAGTCATCAAATGGTGGCAGCACCTGCATGGAGTAGGAACACCAACAGAATTCCTTATGCAACAAGAGCCCTAAAATTCATCATTGTGGAGAGTGAGTTTGGACACTTTCGAGCACATTTCTCCATTTGAATCCTACAGAAATGATCCCTGAAAGTATAGTCCTGCCTTTACTTATCAAAGATTTCAGCAACATCTTAATCACTGTTCCTTCAACAAATGGTGAACATGTTTGTCATCCTCCAATGTAAACTACTTGTCGATATCAAGTAGTAATTCTTAAGATGCCTGTTTGCCAACGGTCTATTCTAAAGAAAAATACTTTAGCAATTCTTTTCTCTCAAATTGTAAAATGTTTTGATGCCTTATATTAGCTACCTTGATACATAGAAGTACTTTTGGTAACCTGAGCAAAGTTTTAAAAGGACCTGAAAGTCTTGTTTATCGCGGTAACAGGCGAGACAACATCACAGATGGCGTATTTTTCTTTTCATATCTTCTAAATATCGATTGGTCTGGCAAGTTTCCTTTGGTTCCGAAAGCATGGTTTCTCAGTGAGGATAATTTTCTCTTGGTCTTTCCAATATATAAAGCCCCAGCATCTTTCCTTGGGTTCCATGAGCATTGTTTCCATTTTGCATTTCTTCCAAGTGCAGGAGCAAAAAGAAAAACATTGGCAGCGACTGCCTCTCGCACCGCCAATAATCTTCCCACAAGCAACAGTTGTCTCTTTTTTTTTCATTCCATCTAGCAATTAGGAAAAAATAGCATAGTTTACAAATTAGGAAATAAAAACATGCTTTAAAACTCATCTGCTTTTCAAACAAAAGAAGACTAAACACTCAAACAACCACTCTGAATGAGCTCTCTCTTGCCATCTTCCCATCTAGAAAGATAACCAAGTCATCAAATGGTGGCAGCACCTGCATGGAGCAGAAACACCAACAGAATTCCTTATGCGACAAGAGCCCTAAAATTCATCATTGTGGAGAGTGAGTTTGGACACTTTCGAGCACATTTCTCCATTTGAATCCTACAGAAATGATCCCTGAAAGTATAGTCCTGCCTTTACTTATCAAAGATTTCAGCAACATCTTAATCACTGTTCCTTCAACAAATGGTGAACATGTTTGTCAACCTCCAATGTAAACTACTTGTCGATATCAAGTAGTAATTCTTAAGATGCCTGTTTGCCAACGGTCTATTCTAAAGAAAAATACTTTAGCAATTCATTTCTCTCAAATTGTAAAATGTTTTGATGCCTTATATTAGCTACCTTGATTCATAGAAGTACTTTTGGTAACCTGAGCAAAGTTTTAAAAGGACCTGAAAGTCTTGTTTATCGCGGTAACAGACGAGACAACAACGCAGATGGCGTATTTTTGTTTTCACATCTTCTAAAAATTGATTGGTCTGACAAGTTTCCTTTGGTTCCGAAAGCATGGTTTGTCAGTGAGGATAATTTTCTCTTGGTCTTTCCAATATATAAAGCCCCAGCATCTTTCCTTGAGTTCCATGAGCATTGTTTCCATTTTGCATTTCTTCCAAGTGCAGGAGCAAAAAGAAAAACATTGGCAGCGACTGCCTCTCGTACCGCCAATAATCTTCCCACAAGCAACAGTTGTCTCTTTTTTTTTCATTCCATCTAGCAATTAGGAAAAAATAGCATAGTTTACAAGTTAGGAAATAAAAACATGCTTTAAAACTCATCTGCTTTTCAAACAAAAGAAGACTAAACACTCAAACAACCACTCTGAATGAGCTCTCTCTTGCCATCTTCCCATCTAGAAAGATAACCAAGTCATCAAATGGTGGCAGCACCTGCATGGAGCAGGAACAACAACAGAATTCCTTATGCGACAAGAGCCCTAAAATTCATCATTGTGGAGAGTGAGTTTGGACACTTTCGAGCACATTTCTCCATTTGAATCCTACAGAAATGATCCCTGAAAGTATAGTCCTGCCTTAACTTATCAAAGATTTCAGCAACATCTTAATCACTGTTCCTTCAACAAATAGTGAACATGTTTGTCAACCTCCAATGTAAACTACTTGTCGATATCAAGTAGTAATTCTTAAGATGCCTGTTTGCCAACGGTCTATTCTAAAGAAAAATACTTTTGCAATTCTTTTCTCTCAAAATGTAAAATGTTTTGATGCCTTATATTAGCTACCTTGATTCATAGACGTACTTTTGGTAACCTGAGCAAAGTTTTAAAAGGACCTGAAAGTCTTGTTTATCGCGGTAACAGGCGAGACAACAACGCAGATGGCATATTTTTGTTTTCACATCTTCTAAAAATTGATTGGTCTGACAAGTTTCCTTTGGTTCCGAAAGCATAGTTTGTCAGTGAGGATAATTTTCTCTTGGTCTTTCCAATATATAAAGCCCCAGCATCTTTCCTTGGGTTCCATGAGCATTGTTTCCATTTTGCATTTCTTCCAAGTGCAGGAGCAAAAAGAAAAACATTGGCAGCGACTGCCTCTCGCACCGCCAATAATCTTCCCACAAGCAACAGTTGTCTCTTTTTTTTTCATTCCATCTAGCAATTAGGAAAAAATAGCATAGTTTACAAATTAGGAAATAAAAACATGCTTTAAAACTCATCTGCTTTTCAAACAAAAGAAGACTAAACACTCAAACAACCACTCTGAATGAGCTCTCTCTTGCCATCTTCCCATCTAGAAAGATAACCAAGTCATCAAATGGTGGCAGCACCTGCATGGAGTAGGAACACCAACAGAATTCCTTATGCAACAAGAGCCCTAAAATTCATCATTGTGGAGAGTGAGTTTGGACACTTTCGAGCACATTTCTCCATTTGAATCCTACAGAAATGATCCCTGAAAGTATAGTCCTGCCTTTACTTATCAAAGATTTCAGCAACATCTTAATCACTGTTCCTTCAACAAATGGTGAACATGTTTGTCATCCTCCAATGTAAACTACTTGTCGATATCAAGTAGTAATTCTTAAGATGCCTGTTTGCCAACGGTCTATTCTAAAGAAAAATACTTTAGCAATTCTTTTCTCTCAAATTGTAAAATGTTTTGATGCCTTATATTAGCTACCTTGATACATAGAAGTACTTTTGGTAACCTGAGCAAAGTTTTAAAAGGACCTGAAAGTCTTGTTTATCGCGGTAACAGGCGAGACAACATCACAGATGGCGTATTTTTCTTTTCATATCTTCTAAATATCGATTGGTCTGGCAAGTTTCCTTTGGTTCCGAAAGCATGGTTTGTCAGTGAGGATAATTTTCTCTTGGTCTTTCCAATATATAAAGCCCCAGCATCTTTCCTTGGGTTCCATGAGCATTGTTTCCATTTTGCATTTCTTCCAAGTGCAGGAGCAAAAAGAAAAACATTGGCAGCGACTGCCTCTCGCACCGCCAATAATCTTACCACAAGCAACAGTTGTCTCTTTTTTTTTCATTCCATCTAGCAATTAGGAAAAAATAGCATAGTTTACAAATTAGGAAATAAAAACATGCTTTAAAACTCATCTGCTTTTCAAACAAAAGAAGACTAAACACTCAAACAACCACTCTGAATGGGCTCTCTCTTGCCATCTTCCCATCTAGAAAGATAACCAAGTCATCAAATGATGGCAGCACCTGCATGGAGCAGGAACACCAACAGAATTCCTTATGCGACAAAAGCCCTAAAATTCATCATCGTGGAAAGTGAGTTTGGACACATTCGAGCACATTTCTCCATTTGAATCCTACAGAAATGATCCCTGAAAGTATAGTCCTGCCTTAACTTATCAAAGATTTAAGCAACATCTTAATCACTGTTCCTTCAACAAATGGTGAACATGTTTGTCAACCTCCAATGTAAACTACTTGTCGATATCAAGTAGTAATTCTTAAGATGACTGTTTGCCAACGGTCTATTCTAAAGAAAAATACTTTTGCAATTCTTTTCTCTCAAATTGTAAAATGTTTTGATGCCTTATATTAGCTACCTTGATTCATAGAAGTACTTTTGGTAACCTGAGCAAAGTTTTAAAAGGACCTGAAAGTCTTGTTTATCGCGGTAACAGACGAGACAACAACGCAGATGGCGTATTTTTGTTTTCACATCTTCTAAAAATTGATTGGTCTGACAAGTTTCCTTTGGTTCCGAAAGCATGGTTTGTCAGTGAGGATAATTTTCTCTTGGTCTTTCCAATATATAAAACCCCAGCATCTTTCCTTGGGTTCCATGAGCATTGTTTCCATTTTGCATTTCTTCCAAGTGCAGGAGCAAAAAGAAAAACATTGGCAGCGACTGCCTCTCGCACCGCCAATAATCTTCCCACAAGCAACAGTTGTCTCTTTTTTTTTCATTCCATCTAGCAATTAGGAAAAAATAGCATAGTTTACATATTAGGAAATAAAAACATGCTTTAAAACTCATCTGCTTTTCAAACAAAAGAAGACTAAACACTCAAACAACCACTCTGAATGAGCTCTCTCTTGCCATCTTCCCATCTAGAAAGATAACCAAGTCATCAAATGGTGGCAGCACCTGCATGGAGCAGGAACACCAACAGAATTCCTTATGCAACAAGAGCCCTAAAATTCATCATCGTGGAAAGTGAGTTTGGACACTTTCGAGCACATTTCTCCATTTGAATCCTACAGAAATGATCCCTGAAAGTATAGTCCTGCCTTAACTTATCAAAGATTTCAGCAACATCTTAATCACTGTTCCTTCAACAAATGGTGAACATGTTTGTCAACCTCCAATGTAAACTACTTGTCGATATCAAGTAGTAATTCTTAAGATGCCTGTTTGCCAACGGTCTATTCTAAAGAAAAATACTTTTGCAATTCTTTTCTCTCAAATTGTAAAATGTTTTGATGCCTTATATTAGCTACCTTGATTCATAGAAGTACTTTTGGTAACCTGAGCAAAGTTTTAAAAGGACCTGAAAGTCTTGTTTATCGCGGTAACAGACGAGACAACAACGCAGATGGCGTATTTTTGTTTTCACATCTTCTAAAATTTGATTGGTCTGACAAGTTTCCTTTGGTTCCGAAAGCATGGTTTGTCAGTGAGGATAATTTTCTCTTGGTCTTTCCAATATATAAAGCCCCAGCATCTTTCCTTGGGTTCCATGAGCATTGTTTCCATTTTGCATTTCTTCCAACTGCAGGAGCAAAAAGAAAAAAATTGGCAGCGACTGCCTCTCGTACCGCCAATAATCTTCCCACAAGCAACAGTTGTCTCTTTTTTTTTCATTCCATCTAGCAATTAGGAAAAAATAGCATAGTTTACAAATTAGGAAATAAAAACATGCTTTAAAACTCATCTGCTTTTCAAACAGAAGAAGACTAAACAGTCAAACAACCACTCTGAATGAGCTCTCTCTTGCCATCTTCCCATCTAGAAAGATAACCAAGTCATCAAATGGTGGCAGCACCTGCATGGAGCAGGAACACCAACAGAATTCCTTATGCAACAAGAGCCCTAAAATTCATCATTGTGGAAAGTGAGTTTGGACACTTTCAAGCACATTTCTCCATTTGAATCCTACAGAAAAGATCCCTAAAAGTATAGTCCTGCCTTAACTTATCAAAGATTTCAGCAACATCTTAATCACTGTTCCTTCAACAAATAGTGAACATGTTTGTCAACCTCCAATGTAAACTACTTGTCGATATCAAGTAGTAATTCTTAAGATGCCTGTTTGCCAACGGTCTATTCTAAAGAAAAATACTTTTGCAATTCTTTTCTCTCAAATTGTAAAATGTTTTGATGCCTTATATTAGCTACCTTGATTCATAGACGTACTTTTGGTAACCTGAGCAAAGTTTTAAAAGGACCTGAAAGTCTTGTTTATCGCGGTAACAGGCGAGACAACATCACAGATGGCGTATTTTTCTTTTCATATCTTCTAAATATCGATTGGTCTGGCAAGTTTCCTTTGGTTCCGAAAGCATGGTTTGTCAGTGAGGATAATTTTCTCTTGGTCTTTCCAATATATAAAGCCCCAGCATCTTTCCTTGGGTTCCATGAGCATTGTTTCCATTTTGCATTTCTTCCAAGTGCAGGAGCAAAAAGAAAAACATTGGCAGCGACTGCCTCTCGCACCGCCAATAATCTTACCACAAGCAACAGTTGTCTCTTTTTTTTTCATTCCATCTAGCAATTAGGAAAAAATAGCATAGTTTACAAATTAGGAAATAAAAACATGCTTTAAAACTCATCTGCTTTTCAAACAAAAGAAGACTAAACACTCAAACAACCACTCTGAATGAGCTCTCTCTTGCCATCTTCCCATCTAGAAAGATAACCAAGTCATCAAATGATGGCAGCACCTGCATGGAGCAGGAACACCAACAGAATTCCTTATGCGACAAGAGCCCTAAAATTCATCATCGTGGAAAGTGAGTTTGGACACATTCGAGCACATTTCTCCATTTGAATCCTACAGAAATGATCCCTGAAAGTATAGTCCTGCCTTAACTTATCAAAGATTTAAGCAACATCTTAATCACTGTTCCTTCAACAAATGGTGAACATGTTTGTCAACCTCCAATGTAAACTACTTGTCGATATCAAGTAGTAATTCTTAAGATGACTGTTTGCCAACGGTCTATTCTAAAGAAAAATACTTTTGCAATTCTTTTCTCTCAAATTGTAAAATGTTTTGATGCCTTATATTAGCTACCTTGATTCATAGACGTACTTTTGGTAACCTGAGCAAAGTTTTAAAAGGACCTGAAAGTCTTGTTTATCGCGGTAACAGGCGAGACAACATCACAGATGGCGTATTTTTCTTTTCATATCTTCTAAATATCGATTGGTCTGGCAAGTTTCCTTTGGTTCCGAAAGCATGGTTTGTCAGTGAGGATAATTTTCTCTTGGTCTTTCCAATATATAAAGCCCCAGCATCTTTCCTTGGGTTCCATGAGCATTGTTTCCATTTTGCATTTCTTCCAAGTGCAGGAGCAAAAAGAAAAACATTGGCAGCGACTGCCTCTCGCACCGCCAATAATCTTACCACAAGCAACAGTTGTCTCTTTTTTTTTCATTCCATCTAGCAATTAGGAAAAAATAGCATAGTTTACAAATTAGGAAATAAAAACATGCTTTAAAACTCATCTGCTTTTCAAACAAAAGAAGACTAAACACTCAAACAACCACTCTGAATGAGCTCTCTCTTGCCATCTTCCCATCTAGAAAGATAACCAAGTCATCAAATGATGGCAGCACCTGCATGGAGCAGGAACACCAACAGAATTCCTTATGCGACAAGAGCCCTAAAATTCATCATCGTGGAAAGTGAGTTTGGACACATTCGAGCACATTTCTCCATTTGAATCCTACAGAAATGATCCCTGAAAGTATAGTCCTGCCTTAACTTATCAAAGATTTAAGCAACATCTTAATCACTGTTCCTTCAACAAATGGTGAACATGTTTGTCAACCTCCAATGTAAACTACTTGTCGATATCAAGTAGTAATTCTTAAGATGACTGTTTGCCAACGGTCTATTCTAAAGAAAAATACTTTTGCAATTCTTTTCTCTCAAATTGTAAAATGTTTTGATGCCTTATATTAGCTACCTTGATTCATAGAAGTACTTTTGGTAACCTGAGCAAAGTTTTAAAAGGACCTGAAAGTCTTGTTTATCGCGGTAACAGACGAGACAACAACGCAGATGGCGTATTTTTGTTTTCACATCTTCTAAAAATTGATTGGTCTGACAAGTTTCCTTTGGTTCCGAAAGCATGGTTTGTCAGTGAGGATAATTTTCTCTTGGTCTTTCCAATATATAAAACCCCAGCATCTTTCCTTGGGTTCCATTTTGCATTGTTTCCATTTTGCATTTCTTCCAAGTGCAGGAGCAAAAAGAAAAACATTGTCAGCGACTGCCTCTCGCACCGCCAATAATCTTCCCACAAGCAACAGTTGTCTCTTTTTTTTTCATTCCATCTAGCAATTAGGAAAAAATAGCATAGTTTACATATTAGGAAATAAAAACATGCTTTAAAACTCATCTGCTTTTCAAACAAAAGAAGACTAAACACTCAAACAACCACTCTGAATGAGCTCTCTCTTGCCATCTTCCCATCTAGAAAGATAACCAAGTCATCAAATGGTGGCAGCACCTGCATGGAGCAGGAACACCAACAGAATTCCTTATGCAACAAGAGCCCTAAAATTCATCATCGTGGAAAGTGAGTTTGGACACTTTCGAGCACATTTCTCCACTTGAATCCTACAGAAATGATCCCTGAAAGTATAGTCCTGCCTTAACTTATCAAAGATTTCAGCAACATCTTAATCACTGTTCCTTCAACAAATGGTGAACATGTTTGTCAACCTCCAATGTAAACTACTTGTCGATATCAAGTAGTAATTCTTAAGATGCCTGTTTGCCAACGGTCTATTCTAAAGAAAAATACTTTTGCAATTCTTTTCTCTCAAATTGTAAAATGTTTTGATGCCTTATATTAGCTACCTTGATTCATAGAAGTACTTTTGGTAACCTGAGCAAAGTTTTAAAAGGACCTGAAAGTCTTGTTTATCGCGGTAACAGACGAGACAACAACGCAGATGGCGTATTTTTGTTTTCACATCTTCTAAAATTTGATTGGTCTGACAAGTTTCCTTTGGTTCCGAAAGCATGGTTTGTCAGTGAGGATAATTTTCTCTTGGTCTTTCCAATATATAAAGCCCCAGCATCTTTCCTTGGGTTCCATGAGCATTGTTTCCATTTTGCATTTCTTCCAAGTGCAGGAGCAAAAAGAAAAAAATTGGCAGCGACTGCCTCTCGTACCGCCAATAATCTTCCCACAAGCAACAGTTGTCTCTTTTTTTTTCATTCCATCTAGCAATTAGGAAAAAATAGCATAGTTTACAAATTAGGAAATAAAAACATGCTTTAAAACTCATCTGCTTTTCAAACAAAAGAAGACTAAACACTCAAACAACCACTCTGAATGAGCTCTCTCTTGCCATCTTCCCATCTAGAAAGATAACCAAGTCATCAAATGGTGGCTGCACCTGCATGGAGCAGGAACACCAACAGAATTCCTTATGCGACAAGAGCCCTAAAATTCATCATTGTGGAGAGGGAGTTTGGACACTTTCGAGCACATTTCTCCATTTGAATCCTACAGAAATGATCCCTGAAAATATAGTGCTGCCTTAACTTATCAAAGATTTCAGCAACATCTTAATCACTGTTCCTTCAACAAATGGTGAACATGTTTGTCAACTTCCAATGTAAACTACTTGTCGATATCAAGTAGTAATTCTTAAGATGCCTGTTTGACAACGGTCTATTCTAAAGAAAAATACTTTTGCAATTCTTTTCTCTCAAATCGTAAAATGTTTTGATGCCTTATATTTGTTACCTTGATTCATAGAAGTCCTTTTGGTAACCTGAGCAAAGTTTTAAAATGACCTGAAAGTCTTGTTTATCGCGGTAACAGGCGAGACAACAACGCAGATGGCGTATTTTTCTTTTCACATCTTCTAAAAATTGATTGGTCTGGCAAGTTTCCTTTGGTTCTGAAAGCATGGTTTGTCAGTGAGGATAATTTTCTCTTGGTCTTTCCAATATATAAAGCCACATTATCTTTCCTTGAGTTCCATGAGCATTGTTTCCATTTTGCATTTCTTCCAAGTGCAGGAGCAAAAAGAAAAACATTGGCAGCGACTGCCTCTCGCACCACCAATAATCTTCCCACAAGCAACAGTTGTCTCTTTTTTTTCATTCCATCTAGCAATTAGGAAAAAATAGCATAGTTTACAAATTAGGAAATAAAAACATGCTTTAAAACTCATCTGCTTTTCAAACAAAAGAAGACTAAACACTCAAACAACCACTCTGAATGAGCTCTCTCTTGCCATCTTCCCATATAGAAAGATAACCAAGTCATCAAATGGTGGCAGCATCTGCATGGAGCAGGAACACCAACAGAATTCCTTATGTGACAAGAGCCCTAAAATTCATCATTGTGGAAAGTGAGTTTGGACACTTTCAAGCACATTTCTCCATTTGAATCCTACAGAAATGATCCCTAAAAGTATAGTCCTGCCTTAACTTATCAAAGATTTCAGCAACATCTTAATCACTGTTCCTTCAACAAATGGTGAACATGTTTGTCAACCTCCAATGTAAACTACTTGTCGATATCAAGTAGTAATTCTTAAGATGACTGTTTGCCAACGGTCTATTCTAAAGAAAAATACTTTTGCAATTCTTTTCTCTCAAATTGTAAAATGTTTTGATGCCTTATATTAGCTACATTGATTCATAGAAGTACTTTTGGTAACCTGAGCAAAGTTTTAAAAGGACCTGAAAGTCTTGTTTATCGCGGTAACAGACGAGACAACAATGCAGATTGCGTATTTTTGTTTTCACATCTTCTAAAAATTGATTGGTCTGACAAGTTTCCTTTGGTTCCGAAAGCATGGTTTGTCAGTGAGGATAATTTTCTCTTGGTCTTTCCAATATATAAAGCCCCAGCATCTTTCCTTGGGTTCCATGAGCATTGTTTCCATTTTGCATTTCTTCCAAGTGCAGGAGCAAAAAGAAAAACATTGGCAGCGACTGCCTCTCGCACCGCCAATAATCTTACCACAAGCAACAGTTGTCTCTTTTTTTTTCATTCCATCTAGCAATTAGGAAAAAATAGCATAGTTTACAAATTAGGAAATAAAAACATGCTTTAAAACTCATCTGCTTTTCAAACAAAAGAAGACTAAACACTCAAACAACCACTCTGAATGAGCTCTCTCTTGCCATCTTCCCATCTAGAAAGATAACCAAGTCATCAAATGGTGGCAGCACCTGCATGGAGCAGGAACAACAACAGAATTCCTTATGCGACAAGAGCCCTAAAATTCATCATTGTGGAGAGTGAGTTTGAACACTTTCGAGCACATTTCTCCATTTGAATCCTACAGAAATGATCCCTGAAAGTATAGTCCTGCCTTAACTTATCAAAGATTTCAGCAACATCTTAATCACTGTTCCTTCAACAAATGGTGAACATGTTTGTCAACCTCCAATGTAAACTACTTGTCGATATCAAGTAGTAATTCTTAAGATGCCTGTTTGCCAACGGTCTATTCTAAAGAAAAATACTTTTGCAATTCTTTTCTCTCAAATTGTAAAATGTTTTGATGCCTTATATTAGCTACTTTGATTCATAGACGTACTTTTGGTAACCTGAGCAAAGTTTTAAAAGGACCTGAAAGTCTTGTTTATCGCGGTAACAGGCGAGACAACAACGCAGATGGCGTATTTTTGTTTTCACCTCTTCTAAAAATTGATTGGTCTGACAAGTTTCCTTTGGTTCCGAAAGCATAGTTTGTCAGTGAGGATAATTTTCTCTTGGTCTTTCCAATATATAAAACCCCAGCATCTTTACTTGGGTTCCATGAGCATTGTTTCCATTTTGCATTTCTTCCAAGTGCAGGAGCAAAAAGAAAAACATTGGCAGCGACTGCCTCTCACACCGCCAATAATCTTCCCACAAGCAACAGTTGTCTCTTTCTTTTTCATTCCATCTAGCAATTAGGAAAAAATAGCATAGTTTACAAATTAGGAAATAAAAACATGCTTTAAAACTCATCTGCTTTTCAAACAAAAGAAGACTAAACACTCAAACAACCACTCTGAATGAGCTCTCTCTTTCTATCTTCCCATCTAGAAAGATAAACAAGTCATCAAATGGTGGCAGCACGTGCATGGAGCAGGAACACCAACAGAATTCTTTATGCGACAAGAGCCCTAAAATTCATCATTGTGGAGAGTGAGTTTGGACACTTTCGAGCACATTTCTCCATTTGAATCCTACAGAAATGATCCCTGAAAGTATAGTCCTGCCTCAACTTATTAAAGATTTCAGCAACATCTTAATCACTGTTCCTTCAACAAATGGTGAACATGTTTGTCAACCTCCAATGTAAACTACTTGTCGATATCAAGTAGTAATTCTTAAGATGCCTGTTTTCCAACGGTCTATTCTAAAGAAAAATACTTTTGCAATTCTTTTCTCTCAAATTGTAAAATGTTTTGATGCCTTATATTAGCTACCTTGATTCATAGACGTACTTTTGGTAACCTGAGCAAAGTTTTAAAAAGACCTTAAAGTCTTGTTTATCGCGGTAACAGGCGAGACAACAACGCAGATGGCGTATTTTTGTTTTCACATCTTCTAAAAATTGATTGGTCTGACAAGTTTCCTTTGGTTTCGAAAGCATAGTTTGTCAGTGAGGATAATTTTCTCTTGGTCTTTCCAATATATAAAGCCCCAGCATATTTCCTTGGGTTCCATGAGCATTGTTTCCATTTTGCATTTCTTCCAAGTGCAGGAGCAAAAAGAAAAACATTGCTAGCGACTGCCTCTCGCACCACCAATAATCTTCCCACAAGCAACAGTTGTCTCTTTTTTTTTCATTCCATCTAGCAATTAGAAAAAAATAGCATAGTTTACAAATTAGGAAATAAAAACATGCTTTAAAACTCATCTGCTTTTCAAACAAAAGAAGACTAAACACTCAAACAACCACTCTGAATGAGCTCTCTCTTGCCATCTTCCCATCTAGAAAAATAACCAAGTCATCAAATGGTGGCAGCACCTGCATGGAGCAGGAACACCAACAGAAATCCTTATGCGACAAGAGCCCTAAAATTCATCATTGTGGAAAGTGAGTTTGGACACTTTCGAGCACATTTCTCCATTTGAATTCTACAGAAATCGTCCCTGAAAGTATAGTCCTGCCTTAACTTATCAAAGATTTCAGCAACATCTTAATCACTGTTCCTTCAACAAATGGTGAACATGTTTGTCAACTTCCAATGTAAACTACTTGTCGATATCAAGTAGTAATTCTTAAGATGACTGTTTGCCAACGGTCTATTCTAAAGAAAAATACTTTTGCAATTCTTTTCTCTCAAATCGTAAAATGTTTTGATGCCTTATATTAGTTACCTTGATTCATAGAAGTCCTTTTGGTAACCTGAGCAAAGTTTTAAAATGACCTGAAAGTCTTGTTTATCGCGGTAACAGACGAGACAACAACGCAGATGGCGTATTTTTGTTTTCACATCTTCTAAAAATTGATTGGTCTGACAAGTTTCCTTTGGTTCCGAAAGCATGGTTTGTCAGTGAGGATAATTTTCTCTTGGTCTTTCCAATATATAAAACCCCAGCATCTTTCCTTGGGTTCCATGAGCATTGTTTCCATTTTGCATTTCTTCCAAGTGCAGGAGCAAAAAGAAAAACATTGGCAGCGACTGCCTCTCGCACCGCCAATAATCTTCCCACAAGCAACAGTTGTCTCTTTTTTTTTCATTCCATCTAGCAATTAGGAAAAAATAGCATAGTTTACAAATTAGGAAATAAAAACATGCTTTAAAACTCAGCTGCTTTTCAAACAAAAGAAGACTAAACACTCAAACAACCACTCTGAATGAGCTCTCTCTTGCCATCTTCCCATCTAGAAAGATAACCAAGTCATCAAATGGTGGCAGCACCTGCATGGAGCAGGAACACCAACAGAATTCCTTATGCGACAAGAGCCCTAAAATTCATCATTGTGGAAAGTGAGTTTGGACACTTTCGAGCACATTTCTCCATTTGAATTCTACAGAAATCATCCCTGAAAGTATAGTCCTGCCTTAACTTATCAAAGATTTCAGCAACATCTTAATCACTGTTCCTTCAACAAATGGTGAACATGTTTGTCAACTTCCAATGTAAACTACTTGTCGATATCAAGTAGTAATTCTTAAGATGACTGTTTGCCAACGGTCTATTCTAAAGAAAAATACTTTTGCAATTCTTTTCTCTCAAATCGTAAAATGTTTTGATGCCTTATATTAGTTACCTTGATTCATAGAAGTCCTTTTGGTAACCTGAGCAAAGTTTTAAAATGACCTGAAAGTCTTGTTTATCGCGGTAACAGGCGAGACAACAACGCAGATGGCGTATTTTTGTTTTCACATCTTCTAAAAATTGATTGGTCTGGCAAGTTTCCTTTGGTTCCGAAAGCATGGTTTGTCAGTGAGGATAATTTTCTCTTGGTCTTTCCAATATATAAAGCCCCAGCATCTTTCCTTGGGTTCCATGAGCATTGTTTCCATTTTGCATTTCTTCCAAGTGCAGGAGCAAAAAGAAAAACATTGGCAGCGACTGCCTCTCGCACCGCCAATAATCTTACCACAAGCAACAGTTGTCTCTTTTTTTTTCATTCCATCTAGCAATTAGGAAAAAATAGCATAGTTTACAAATTAGGAAATAAAAACATGCTTTAAAACTCATCTGCTTTTCAAACAAAAGAAGACTAAACACTCAAACAACCACTCTGAATGAGCTCTCTCTTGCCATCTTCCCATCTAGAAAGATAACCAAGTCATCAAATGGTGGCAGCACCTGCATGGAGCAAGAACAACAACAGAATTCCTTATGCGACAAGAGCCCTAAAATTCATCATTGTGGAGAGTGAGTTTGGACACTTTCGAGCACATTTCTCCATTTGAATCCTACAGAAATGATCCCTGAAAGTATAGTCCTGCCTTAACTTATCAAAGATTTCAGCAACATCTTAATCACTGTTCCTTCAACAAATGGTGAACATGTTTGTCAACCTCCAATGTAAACTACTTGTCGATATCAAGTAGTAATTCTTAAGATGCCTGTTTGCCAACGGTCTATTCTAAAGAAAAATACTTTTGCAATTCTTTTCTCTCAAATTGTAAAATGTTTTGATGCCTTATATTAGCTACCTTGATTCATAGAAGTACTTTTGGTAACCTGAGCAAAGTTTTAAAAGGACCTGAAAGTCTTGTTTATCGCGGTAACAGACGAGACAACAACGCAGATGGCGTATTTTTGTTTTCACATCTTCTAAAAATTGTTTGGTCTGACAAGTTTCCTTTGGTTCCGAAAGCATGGTTTGTCAGTGAGGATAATTTTCTCTTGGTCTTTCCAATATATAAAACCCCAGCATCTTTCCTTGGGTTCCATGAGCATTGTTTCCATTTTGCATTTCTTCCAAGTGCAGGAGCAAAAAGAAAAACATTGGCAGCGACTGCCTCTCGCACCGCCAATAATCTTCCCACAAGCAACAGTTGTCTCTTTTTTTTTCATTCCATCTAGCAATTAGGAAAAAATAGCATAGTTTACAAATTAGGAAATAAAAACATGCTTTAAAACTCAGCTGCTTTTCAAACAAAAGAAGACTAAACACTCAAACAACCACTCTGAATGAGCTCTCTCTTGCCATCTTCCCATCTAGAAAGATAACCAAGTCATCAAATGGTGGCAGCACCTGCATGGAGCAGGAACACCAACAGAATTCCTTATGCGACAAGAGCCCTAAAATTCATCATTGTGGAAAGTGAGTTTGGACACTTTCGAGCACATTTCTCCATTTGAATTCTACAGAAATCATCCCTGAAAGTATAGTCCTGCCTTAACTTATCAAAGATTTCAGCAACATCTTAATCACTGTTCCTTCAACAAATGGTGAACATGTTTGTCAACTTCCAATGTAAACTACTTGTCGATATCAAGTAGTAATTCTTAAGATGACTGTTTGCCAACGGTCTATTCTAAAGAAAAATACTTTTGCAATTCTTTTCTCTCAAATCGTAAAATGTTTTGATGCCTTATATTAGTTACCTTGATTCATAGAAGTCCTTTTGGTAACCTGAGCAAAGTTTTAAAATGACCTGAAAGTCTTGTTTATCGCGGTAACAGGCGAGACAACAACGCAGATGGCGTATTTTTGTTTTCACATCTTCTAAAAATTGATTGGTCTGGCAAGTTTCCTTTGGTTCCGAAAGCATGGTTTGTCAGTGAGGATAATTTTCTCTTGGTCTTTCCAATATATAAAGCCCCAGCATCTTTCCTTGGGTTCCATGAGCATTGTTTCCATTTTGCATTTCTTCCAAGTGCAGGAGCAAAAAGAAAAACATTGGCAGCGACTGCCTCTCGCACCGCCAATAATCTTACCACAAGCAACAGTTGTCTCTTTTTTTTTCATTCCATCTAGCAATTAGGAAAAAATAGCATAGTTTACAAATTAGGAAATAAAAACATGCTTTAAAACTCATCTGCTTTTCAAACAAAAGAAGACTAAACACTCAAACAACCACTCTGAATGAGCTCTCTCTTGCCATCTTCCCATCTAGAAAGATAACCAAGTCATCAAATGGTGGCAGCACCTGCATGGAGCAAGAACAACAACAGAATTCCTTATGCGACAAGAGCCCTAAAATTCATCATTGTGGAGAGTGAGTTTGGACACTTTCGAGCACATTTCTCCATTTGAATCCTACAGAAATGATCCCTGAAAGTATAGTCCTGCCTTAACTTATCAAAGATTTCAGCAACATCTTAATCACTGTTCCTTCAACAAATGGTGAACATGTTTGTCAACCTCCAATGTAAACTACTTGTCGATATCAAGTAGTAATTCTTAAGATGCCTGTTTGCCAACGGTCTATTCTAAAGAAAAATACTTTTGCAATTCTTTTCTCTCAAATTGTAAAATGTTTTGATGCCTTATATTAGCTACCTTGATTCATAGAAGTACTTTTGGTAACCTGAGCAAAGTTTTAAAAGGACCTGAAAGTCTTGTTTATCGCGGTAACAGACGAGACAACAACGCAGATGGCGTATTTTTGTTTTCACATCTTCTAAAAATTGTTTGGTCTGACAAGTTTCCTTTGGTTCCGAAAGCATGGTTTGTCAGTGAGGATAATTTTCTCTTGGTCTTTCCAATATATAAAACCCCAGCATCTTTCCTTGGGTTCCATGAGCATTGTTTCCATTTTGCATTTCTTCCAAGTGCAGGAGCAAAAAGAAAAACATTGGCAGCGACTGCCTCTCGCACCGCCAATAATCTTCCCACAAGCAACAGTTGTCTCTTTTTTTTTCATTCCATCTAGCAATTAGGAAAAAATAGCATAGTTTACAAATTAGGAAATAAAAACATGCTTTAAAACTCAGCTGCTTTTCAAACAAAAGAAGACTAAACACTCAAACAACCACTCTGAATGAGCTCTCTCTTGCCATCTTCCCATCTAGAAAGATAACCAAGTCATCAAATGGTGGCAGCACCTGCATGGAGCAGGAACACCAACAGAATTCCTTATGCGACAAGAGCCCTAAAATTCATCATTGTGGAAAGTGAGTTTGGACACTTTCGAGCACATTTCTCCATTTGAATTCTACAGAAATCATCCCTGAAAGTATAGTCCTGCCTTAACTTATCAAAGATTTCAGCAACATCTTAATCACTGTTCCTTCAACAAATGGTGAACATGTTTGTCAACTTCCAATGTAAACTACTTGTCGATATCAAGTAGTAATTCTTAAGATGACTGTTTGCCAACGGTCTATTCTAAAGAAAAATACTTTTGCAATTCTTTTCTCTCAAATCGTAAAATGTTTTGATGCCTTATATTAGTTACCTTGATTCATAGAAGTCCTTTTGGTAACCTGAGCAAAGTTTTAAAATGACCTGAAAGTCTTGTTTATCGCGGTAACAGGCGAGACAACAACGCAGATGGCGTATTTTTGTTTTCACATCTTCTAAAAATTGATTGGTCTGGCAAGTTTCCTTTGGTTCCGAAAGCATGGTTTGTCAGTGAGGATAATTTTCTCTTGGTCTTTCCAATATATAAAGCCCCAGCATCTTTCCTTGGGTTCCATGAGCATTGTTTCCATTTTGCATTTCTTCCAAGTGCAGGAGCAAAAAGAAAAACATTGGCAGCGACTGCCTCTCGCACCGCCAATAATCTTACCACAAGCAACAGTTGTCTCTTTTTTTTTCATTCCATCTAGCAATTAGGAAAAAATAGCATAGTTTACAAATTAGGAAATAAAAACATGCTTTAAAACTCATCTGCTTTTCAAACAAAAGAAGACTAAACACTCAAACAACCACTCTGAATGAGCTCTCTCTTGCCATCTTCCCATCTAGAAAGATAACCAAGTCATCAAATGGTGGCAGCACCTGCATGGAGCAAGAACAACAACAGAATTCCTTATGCGACAAGAGCCCTAAAATTCATCATTGTGGAGAGTGAGTTTGGACACTTTCGAGCACATTTCTCCATTTGAATCCTACAGAAATGATCCCTGAAAGTATAGTCCTGCCTTAACTTATCAAAGATTTCAGCAACATCTTAATCACTGTTCCTTCAACAAATGGTGAACATGTTTGTCAACCTCCAATGTAAACTACTTGTCGATATCAAGTAGTAATTCTTAAGATGCCTGTTTGCCAACGGTCTATTCTAAAGAAAAATACTTTTGCAATTCTTTTCTCTCAAATTGTAAAATGTTTTGATGCCTTATATTAGCTACCTTGATTCATAGAAGTACTTTTGGTAACCTGAGCAAAGTTTTAAAAGGACCTGAAAGTCTTGTTTATCGCGGTAACAGACGAGACAACAACGCAGATGGCGTATTTTTGTTTTCACATCTTCTAAAAATTGATTGGTCTGACAAGTTTCCTTTGGTTCCGAAAGCATGGTTTGTCAGTGAGGATAATTTTCTCTTGGTCTTTCCAATATATAAAGCCCCTGCATCTTTCCTTGGGTTCCATGAGCATTGTTTCCATTTTGCATTTCTTCCAAGTGCAGGAGCAAAAAGAAAAACATTGGCAGCGACTGCCTCTCGTACCGCCAATAATCTTCCCACAAGCAACAGTTGTCTCTTTTTTTTTCATTCCATCTAGCAATTAGGAAAAAATAGCATAGTTTACAAGTTAGGAAATAAAAACATGCTTTAAAACTCATCTGCTTTTCAAACAAAAGAAGACTAAACACTCAAACAACCACTCTGAATGAGCTCTCTCTTGCCATCTTCCCATCTAGAAAGATAACCAAGTCATCAAATGGTGGCAGCACCTGCATGGAGCAGGAACAACAACAGAATTCCTTATGCGACAAGAGCCCTAAATTTCATCATTGTGGAGAGTGAGTTTGGACACTTTCGAGCACATTTCTCCATTTGAATCCTACAGAAATGATCCCTGAAAGTATAGTCCTGCCTTAACTTATCAAAGATTTCAGCAACATCTTAATAACTGTTCCTTCAACAAATGGTGAACATGTTTGTCAACCTCCAATGTAAACTACTTGTCGATATCAAGTAGTAATTCTTAAGATGCCTGTTTGCCAACGGTCTATTCTAAAGAAAAATACTTTTGCAATTCTTTTCTCTAAAATTGTAAAATGTTTTGATACTTTATATTAGCTACCTTGATTCATAGACGTACTTTTGGTAACCTGAGCAAAGTTTTAAAAGAACCTGAAAGTCTTGTTTATCGCGGTAACAGGCGAGACAACAACGCAGATGGCGTATTTTTGTTTTCACATCTTCTAAAAATTGATTGGTCTGACAAGTTTCCTTTGGTTTCGAAAGCATAGTTTGTCAGTGAGGATAATTTTCTCTTGGTCTTTCCAATATATAAAGCCCCAGCATCTTTCCTTGGGTTCCATGAGCATTGTTTCCATTTTGCATTTCTTCCAAGTGCAGGAGCAAAAAGAAAAACATTGGCAGCGACTGCCTCTCGCACCGCCAATAATCTTCCCACAAGCAACAGTTGTCTCTTTTTTTTTCATTCCATCTAGCAATTAGGAAAAAATAGCATAGTTTACAAATTAGGAAATAAAAACATGCTTTAAAACTCATCTGCTTTTCAAACAAAAGAAGACTAAACACTCAAACAACCACTCTCTTGCCATCTTCCCATCTAGAAAGATAACCAAGTCATCAAATGGTGGCAGCACCTGCATGGAGTAGGAACACCAACAGAATTCCTTATGCAACAAGAGCCCTAAAATTCATCATTGTGGAGAGTGAGTTTGGACACTTTCGAGCACATTTCTCCATTTGAATCCTACAGAAATGATCCCTGAAAGTATAGTCCTGCCTTTACTTATCAAAGATTTCAGCAACATCTTAATCACTGTTCCTTCAACAAATGGTGAACATGTTTGTCAACCTCCAATGTAAACTACTTGTCGATATCAAGTAGTAATTCTTAAGATGCCTGTTTGCCAACGGTCTATTCTAAAGAAAAATACTTTTGCAATTCTTTTCTCTCAAATTGTAAAATGTTTTGATGCCTTATATTAGCTACCTTGATTCATAGACGTACTTTTGGTAACCTGAGCAAAGTTTTAAAAGGACCTTAAAGTCTTGTTTATCGCGGTAACAGGCGAGACAACAACGCAGATGGCGTATTTTTGTTTTCACATCTTCTAAAAATTGATTGGTCTGACAAGTTTCCTTTGGTTTCGAAAGCATAGTTTGTCAGTGAGGATAATTTTCTCTTGGTCTTTCCAATATATAAAGCCCCAGCATCTTTCCTTGGGTTCCATGAGCATTGTTTCCATTTTGCATTTCTTCCAAGTGCAGGAGCAAAAAGAAAAACATTGGCCGCGACTGCCTCTCGCACCGCCAATAATCTTCCCACAAGCAACAGTTGTCTTTTTTTTTTTCATTCCATCTAGCAATTAGGAAAAAATAGCATAGTTTACAAATTAGGAAATAAAAACATGCTTTAAAACTCATCTGCTTTTCAAACAAAAGAAGACTAAACACTCAAACAACCACTCTGAATGAGCTCTCTCTTGCCATCTTCCCATCTAGAAAAATAACCAAGTCATCAAATGGTGGCAGCACCTGCATGGAGCAGGAACACCAACAGAAATCCTTATGCGACAAGAGCCCTAAAATTCATCATTGTGGAAAGTGAGTTTGGACACTTTCGAGCACATTTCTCCATTTGAATTCTACAGAAATCGTCCCTGAAAGTATAGTCCTGCCTTAACTTATCAAAGATTTCAGCAACATCTTAATCACTGTTCCTTCAACAAATGGTGAACATGTTTGTCAACTTCCAATGTAAACTACTTGTCGATATCAAGTAGTAATTCTTAAGATGACTGTTTGCCAACGGTCTATTCTAAAGAAAAATACTTTTGCAATTCTTTTCTCTCAAATCGTAAAATGTTTTGATGCCTTATATTAGTTACCTTGATTCATAGAAGTCCTTTTGGTAACCTGAGCAAAGTTTTAAAATGACCTGAAAGTCTTGTTTATCGCGGTAACAGACGAGACAACAACGCAGATGGCGTATTTTTGTTTTCACATCTTCTAAAAATTGATTGGTCTGACAAGTTTCCTTTGGTTCCGAAAGCATGGTTTGTCAGTGAGGATAATTTTCTCTTGGTCTTTCCAATATATAAAACCCCAGCATCTTTCCTTGGGTTCCATGAGCATTGTTTCCATTTTGCATTTCTTCCAAGTGCAGGAGCAAAAAGAAAAACATTGGCAGCGACTGCCTCTCGCACCGCCAATAATCTTCCCACAAGCAACAGTTGTCTCTTTTTTTTTCATTCCATCTAGCAATTAGGAAAAAATAGCATAGTTTACAAATTAGGAAATAAAAACATGCTTTAAAACTCAGCTGCTTTTCAAACAAAAGAAGACTAAACACTCAAACAACCACTCTGAATGAGCTCTCTCTTGCCATCTTCCCATCTAGAAAGATAACCAAGTCATCAAATGGTGGCAGCACCTGCATGGAGCAGGAACACCAACAGAATTCCTTATGCGACAAGAGCCCTAAAATTCATCATTGTGGAAAGTGAGTTTGGACACTTTCGAGCACATTTCTCCATTTGAATTCTACAGAAATCATCCCTGAAAGTATAGTCCTGCCTTAACTTATCAAAGATTTCAGCAACATCTTAATCACTGTTCCTTCAACAAATGGTGAACATGTTTGTCAACTTCCAATGTAAACTACTTGTCGATATCAAGTAGTAATTCTTAAGATGACTGTTTGCCAACGGTCTATTCTAAAGAAAAATACTTTTGCAATTCTTTTCTCTCAAATCGTAAAATGTTTTGATGCCTTATATTAGTTACCTTGATTCATAGAAGTCCTTTTGGTAACCTGAGCAAAGTTTTAAAATGACCTGAAAGTCTTGTTTATCGCGGTAACAGGCGAGACAACAACGCAGATGGCGTATTTTTGTTTTCACATCTTCTAAAAATTGATTGGTCTGGCAAGTTTCCTTTGGTTCCGAAAGCATGGTTTGTCAGTGAGGATAATTTTCTCTTGGTCTTTCCAATATATAAAGCCCCAGCATCTTTCCTTGGGTTCCATGAGCATTGTTTCCATTTTGCATTTCTTCCAAGTGCAGGAGCAAAAAGAAAAACATTGGCAGCGACTGCCTCTCGCACCGCCAATAATCTTACCACAAGCAACAGTTGTCTCTTTTTTTTTCATTCCATCTAGCAATTAGGAAAAAATAGCATAGTTTACAAATTAGGAAATAAAAACATGCTTTAAAACTCATCTGCTTTTCAAACAAAAGAAGACTAAACACTCAAACAACCACTCTGAATGAGCTCTCTCTTGCCATCTTCCCATCTAGAAAGATAACCAAGTCATCAAATGGTGGCAGCACCTGCATGGAGCAAGAACAACAACAGAATTTCTTATGCGACAAGAGCCCTAAAATTCATCATTGTGGAGAGTGAGTTTGGACACTTTCGAGCACATTTCTCCATTTGAATCCTACAGAAATGATCCCTGAAAGTATAGTCCTGCCTTAACTTATCAAAGATTTCAGCAACATCTTAATCACTGTTCCTTCAACAAATGGTGAACATGTTTGTCAACCTCCAATGTAAACTACTTGTCGATATCAAGTAGTAATTCTTAAGATGACTGTTTGCCAACGGTCTATTCTAAAGAAAAATACTTTTGCAATTCTTTTCTCTCAAATTGTAAAATGTTTTGATGCCTTATATTAGCTACCTTGATTCATAGAAGTACTTTTGGTAACCTGAGCAAAGTTTTAAAAGGACCTGAAAGTCTTGTTTATCGCGGTAACAGACGAGACAACAACGCAGATGGCGTATTTTTGTTTTCACATCTTCTAAAAATTGTTTGGTCTGACAAGTTTCCTTTGGTTCCGAAAGCATGGTTTGTCAGTGAGGATAATTTTCTCTTGGTCTTTCCAATATATAAAACCCCAGCATCTTTCCTTGGGTTCCATGAGCATTGTTTCCATTTTGCATTTCTTCCAAGTGCAGGAGCAAAAAGAAAAACATTGGCAGCGACTGCCTCTCGCACCGCCAATAATCTTCCCACAAGCAACAGTTGTCTCTTTTTTTTTCATTCCATCTAGCAATTAGGAAAAAATAGCATAGTTTACAAATTAGGAAATAAAAACATGCTTTAAAACTCAGCTGCTTTTCAAACAAAAGAAGACTAAACACTCAAACAACCACTCTGAATGAGCTCTCTCTTGCCATCTTCCCATCTAGAAAGATAACCAAGTCATCAAATGGTGGCAGCACCTGCATGGAGCAGGAACACCAACAGAATTCCTTATGCGACAAGAGCCCTAAAATTCATCATTGTGGAAAGTGAGTTTGGACACTTTCGAGCACATTTCTCCATTTGAATTCTACAGAAATCATCCCTGAAAGTATAGTCCTGCCTTAACTTATCAAAGATTTCAGCAACATCTTAATCACTGTTCCTTCAACAAATGGTGAACATGTTTGTCAACTTCCAATGTAAACTACTTGTCGATATCAAGTAGTAATTCTTAAGATGACTGTTTGCCAACGGTCTATTCTAAAGAAAAATACTTTTGCAATTCTTTTCTCTCAAATCGTAAAATGTTTTGATGCCTTATATTAGTTACCTTGATTCATAGAAGTCCTTTTGGTAACCTGAGCAAAGTTTTAAAATGACCTGAAAGTCTTGTTTATCGCGGTAACAGGCGAGACAACAACGCAGATGGCGTATTTTTGTTTTCACATCTTCTAAAAATTGATTGGTCTGGCAAGTTTCCTTTGGTTCCGAAAGCATGGTTTGTCAGTGAGGATAATTTTCTCTTGGTCTTTCCAATATATAAAGCCCCAGCATCTTTCCTTGGGTTCCATGAGCATTGTTTCCATTTTGCATTTCTTCCAAGTGCAGGAGCAAAAAGAAAAACATTGGCAGCGACTGCCTCTCGCACCGCCAATAATCTTACCACAAGCAACAGTTGTCTCTTTTTTTTTCATTCCATCTAGCAATTAGGAAAAAATAGCATAGTTTACAAATTAGGAAATAAAAACATGCTTTAAAACTCATCTGCTTTTCAAACAAAAGAAGACTAAACACTCAAACAACCACTCTGAATGAGCTCTCTCTTGCCATCTTCCCATCTAGAAAGATAACCAAGTCATCAAATGGTGGCAGCACCTGCATGGAGCAAGAACAACAACAGAATTCCTTATGCGACAAGAGCCCTAAAATTCATCATTGTGGAGAGTGAGTTTGGACACTTTCGAGCACATTTCTCCATTTGAATCCTACAGAAATGATCCCTGAAAGTATAGTCCTGCCTTAACTTATCAAAGATTTCAGCAACATCTTAATCACTGTTCCTTCAACAAATGGTGAACATGTTTGTCAACCTCCAATGTAAACTACTTGTCGATATCAAGTAGTAATTCTTAAGATGCCTGTTTGCCAACGGTCTATTCTAAAGAAAAATACTTTTGCAATTCTTTTCTCTCAAATTGTAAAATGTTTTGATGCCTTATATTAGCTACCTTGATTCATAGAAGTACTTTTGGTAACCTGAGCAAAGTTTTAAAAGGACCTGAAAGTCTTGTTTATCGCGGTAACAGACGAGACAACAACGCAGATGGCGTATTTTTGTTTTCACATCTTCTAAAAATTGATTGGTCTGACAAGTTTCCTTTGGTTCCGAAAGCATGGTTTGTCAGTGAGGATAATTTTCTCTTGGTCTTTCCAATATATAAAGCCCCAGCATCTTTCCTTGGGTTCCATGAGCATTGTTTCCATTTTGCATTTCTTCCAAGTGCAGGAGCAAAAAGAAAAACATTGGCAGCGACTGCCTCTCGTACCGCCAATAATCTTCCCACAAGCAACAGTTGTCTCTTTTTTTTTCATTCCATCTAGCAATTAGGAAAAAATAGCATAGTTTACAAGTTAGGAAATAAAAACATGCTTTAAAACTCATCTGCTTTTCAAACAAAAGAAGACTAAACACTCAAACAACCACTCTGAATGAGCTCTCTCTTGCCATCTTCCCATCTAGAAAGATAACCAAGTCATCAAATGGTGGCAGCACCTGCATGGAGCAGGAACAACAACAGAATTCCTTATGCGACAAGAGCCCTAAATTTCATCATTGTGGAGAGTGAGTTTGGACACTTTCGAGCACATTTCTCCATTTGAATCCTACAGAAATGATCCCTGAAAGTATAGTCCTGCCTTAACTTATCAAAGATTTCAGCAACATCTTAATAACTGTTCCTTCAACAAATGGTGAACATGTTTGTCAACCTCCAATGTAAACTACTTGTCGATATCAAGTAGTAATTCTTAAGATGCCTGTTTGCCAACGGTCTATTCTAAAGAAAAATACTTTTGCAATTCTTTTCTCTAAAATTGTAAAATGTTTTGATACTTTATATTAGCTACCTTGATTCATAGACGTACTTTTGGTAACCTGAGCAAAGTTTTAAAAGAACCTGAAAGTCTTGTTTATCGCGGTAACAGGCGAGACAACAACGCAGATGGCGTATTTTTGTTTTCACATCTTCTAAAAATTGATTGGTCTGACAAGTTTCCTTTGGTTTCGAAAGCATAGTTTGTCAGTGAGGATAATTTTCTCTTGGTCTTTCCAATATATAAAGCCCCAGCATCTTTCCTTGGGTTCCATGAGCATTGTTTCCATTTTGCATTTCTTCCAAGTGCAGGAGCAAAAAGAAAAACATTGGCAGCGACTGCCTCTCGCACCGCCAATAATCTTCCCACAAGCAACAGTTGTCTCTTTTTTTTTCATTCCATCTAGCAATTAGGAAAAAATAGCATAGTTTACAAATTAGGAAATAAAAACATGCTTTAAAACTCATCTGCTTTTCAAACAAAAGAAGACTAAACACTCAAACAACCACTCTGAATGAGCTCTCTCTTGCCATCTTCCCATCTAGAAAGATAACCAAGTCATCAAATGGTGGCAGCACCTGCATGGAGTAGGAACACCAACAGAATTCCTTATGCAACAAGAGCCCTAAAATTCATCATTGTGGAGAGTGAGTTTGGACACTTTCGAGCACATTTCTCCATTTGAATCCTACAGAAATGATCCCTGAAAGTATAGTCCTGCCTTTACTTATCAAAGATTTCAGCAACATCTTAATCACTGTTCCTTCAACAAATGGTGAACATGTTTGTCAACCTCCAATGTAAACTACTTGTCGATATCAAGTAGTAATTCTTAAGATGCCTGTTTGCCAACGGTCTATTCTAAAGAAAAATACTTTTGCAATTCTTTTCTCTCAAATTGTAAAATGTTTTGATGCCTTATATTAGCTACCTTGATTCATAGACGTACTTTTGGTAACCTGAGCAAAGTTTTAAAAGGACCTTAAAGTCTTGTTTATCGCGGTAACAGGCGAGACAACAACGCAGATGGCGTATTTTTGTTTTCACATCTTCTAAAAATTGATTGGTCTGACAAGTTTCCTTTGGTTTCGAAAGCATAGTTTGTCAGTGAGGATAATTTTCTCTTGGTCTTTCCAATATATAAAGCCCCAGCATCTTTCCTTGGGTTCCATGAGCATTGTTTCCATTTTGCATTTCTTCCAAGTGCAGGAGCAAAAAGAAAAACATTGGCAGCGACTGCCTCTCGCACCGCCAATAATCTTCCCACAAGCAACAGTTGTCTTTTTTTTTTTCATTCCATCTAGCAATTAGGAAAAAATAGCATAGTTTACAAATTAGGAAATAAAAACATGCTTTAAAACTCATCTGCTTTTCAAACAAAAGAAGACTAAACACTCAAACAACCACTCTGAATGAGCTCTCTCTTGCCATCTTCCCATCTAGAAAGATAACCAAGTCATCAAATGGTGGCAGCACCTGCATGGAGCAGGAACACCAACAGAATTCCTTATGCGACAAGAGCCCTAAAATTCATCATTGTGGAAAGTGAGTTTGGACACTTTCGAGCACATTTCTCCATTTGAATTCTACAGAAATCGTCCCTGAAAGTATAGTCCTGCCTTAACTTATCAAAGATTTCAGCAACATCTTAATCACTGTTCCTTCAACAAATGGTGAACATGTTTGTCAACTTCCAATGTAAACTACTTGTCGATATCAAGTAGTAATTCTTAAGATGACTGTTTGCCAACGGTCTATTCTAAAGAAAAATACTTTTGCAATTCTTTTCTCTCAAATCGTAAAATGTTTTGATGCCTTATATTAGTTACCTTGATTCATAGAAGTCCTTTTGGTAACCTGAGCAAAGTTGTAAAATGACCTGAAAGTCTTGTTTATCGCGGTAACAGACGAGACAACAACGCAGATGGCGTATTTTTGTTTTCACATCTTCTAAAAATTGATTGGTCTGACAAGTTTCCTTTGGTTCCGAAAGCATGGTTTGTCAGTGAGGATAATTTTCTCTTGGTCTTTCCAATATATAAAACCCCAGCATCTTTCCTTGGGTTCCATGAGCATTGTTTCCATTTTGCATTTCTTCCAAGTGCAGGAGCAAAAAGAAAAACATTGGCAGCGACTGCCTCTCGCACCGCCAATAATCTTCCCACAAGCAACAGTTGTCTCTTTTTTTTTCATTCCATCTAGCAATTAGGAAAAAATAGCATAGTTTACAAATTAGGAAATAAAAACATGCTTTAAAACTCAGCTGCTTTTCAAACAAAAGAAGACTAAACACTCAAACAACCACTCTGAATGAGCTCTCTCTTGCCATCTTCCCATCTAGAAAGATAACCAAGTCATCAAATGGTGGCAGCACCTGCATGGAGCAGGAACACCAACAGAATTCCTTATGCGACAAGAGCCCTAAAATTCATCATTGTGGAAAGTGAGTTTGGACACTTTCGAGCACATTTCTCCATTTGAATTCTACAGAAATCATCCCTGAAAGTATAGTCCTGCCTTAACTTATCAAAGATTTCAGCAACATCTTAATCACTGTTCCTTCAACAAATGGTGAACATGTTTGTCAACTTCCAATGTAAACTACTTGTCGATATCAAGTAGTAATTCTTAAGATGACTGTTTGCCAACGGTCTATTCTAAAGAAAAATACTTTTGCAATTCTTTTCTCTCAAATCGTAAAATGTTTTGATGCCTTATATTAGTTACCTTGATTCATAGAAGTCCTTTTGGTAACCTGAGCAAAGTTTTAAAATGACCTGAAAGTCTTGTTTATCGCGGTAACAGGCGAGACAACAACGCAGATGGCGTATTTTTGTTTTCACATCTTCTAAAAATTGATTGGTCTGGCAAGTTTCCTTTGGTTCCGAAAGCATGGTTTGTCAGTGAGGATAATTTTCTCTTGGTCTTTCCAATATATAAAGCCCCAGCATCTTTCCTTGGGTTCCATGAGCATTGTTTCCATTTTGCATTTCTTCCAAGTGCAGGAGCAAAAAGAAAAACATTGGCAGCGACTGCCTCTCGCACCGCCAATAATCTTACCACAAGCAACAGTTGTCTCTTTTTTTTTCATTCCATCTAGCAATTAGGAAAAAATAGCATAGTTTACAAATTAGGAAATAAAAACATGCTTTAAAACTCATCTGCTTTTCAAACAAAAGAAGACTAAACACTCAAACAACCACTCTGAATGAGCTCTCTCTTGCCATCTTCCCATCTAGAAAGATAACCAAGTCATCAAATGGTGGCAGCACCTGCATGGAGCAAGAACAACAACAGAATTCCTTATGAGACAAGAGCCCTAAAATTCATCATTGTGGAGAGTGAGTTTGGACACTTTCGAGCACATTTCTCCATTTGAATCCTACAGAAATGATCCCTGAAAGAATAGTCCTGCCTTAACTTATCAAAGATTTCAGCAACATCTTAATCACTGTTCCTTCAACAAATGGTGAACATGTTTGTCAACCTCCAATGTAAACTACTTGTCGATATCAAGTAGTAATTCTTAAGATGCCTGTTTGCCAACGGTCTATTCTAAAGAAAAATACTTTTGCAATTCTTTTCTCTCAAATTGTAAAATGTTTTGATGCCTTATATTAGCTACCTTGATTCATAGAAGTACTTTTGGTAACCTGAGCAAAGTTTTAAAAGGACCTGAAAGTCTTGTTTATCGCGGTAACAGACGAGACAACAACGCAGATGGCGTATTTTTGTTTTCACATCTTCTAAAATTTGATTGGTCTGACAAGTTTCCTTTGGTTCCGAAAGCATGGTTTGTCAGTGAGGATAATTTTCTCTTGGTCTTTCCAATATATAAAGCCCCAGCATCTTTCCTTGGGTTCCATGAGCATTGTTTCCATTTTGCATTTCTTCCAAGTGCAGGAGCAAAAAGAAAAACATTGGCAGCGACTGCCTCTCGTACCGCCAATAATCTTCCCACAAGCAACAGTTGTCTCTTTTTTTTTCATTCCATCTAGCAATTAGGAAAAAATAGCATAGTTTACAAATTAGGAAATAAAAACATGCTTTAAAACTCATCTGCTTTTCAAACAAAAGAAGACTAAACACTCAAACAACCACTCTGAATGAGCTCACTCTTGCCATCTTCCCATCTAGAAAGATAACCAAGTCATCAAATGGTGGCAGCACCTGCATGGAGTAGGAACACCAACAGAATTCCTTATGCAACAAGAGCCCTAAAATTCATCATCGTGGAAAGTGAGTTTGGACACTTTCGAGCACATTTCTCCATTTGAATCCTACAGAAATGATCCCTGAAAGTATAGTCCTGCCTTAACTTATCAAAGATTTCAGCAACATCTTAATAACTGTTCCTTCAACAAATGGTGAACATGTTTGTCAACCTCCAATGTAAACTACTTGTCGATATCAAGTAGTAATTCTTAAGATGCCTGTTTGCCAACGGTCTATTCTAAAGAAAAATACTTTTGCAATTCTTTTCTCTCAAATTGTAAAATGTTTTGATGCCTTATATTAGCTACCTTGATTCATAGACGTACTTTTGGTAACCTGAGCAAAGTTTTAAAAGAACCTGAAAGTCTTGTTTATCGCGGAAACAGGCGAGACAACAACGCAGATGGCGTATTTTTGTTTTCACATCTTCTAAAAATTGATTGGTCTGACAAGTTTCCTTTGGTTTCGAAAGCATAGTTTGTCAGTGAGGATCATTTTCTCTTGGTCTTTCCAATATATAAAGCCCCAGCATCTTTCCTTGGGTTCCATGAGCATTGTTTCCATTTTGCATTTCTTCCAAGTGCAGGAGCAAAAAGAAAAACATTGGCAGCGACTGCCTCTCGCACCGCCAATAATCTTCCCACAAGCAACAGTTGTCTCTTTTTTTTTCATTCCATCTAGCAATTAGGAAAAAATAGCATAGTTTACAAATTAGGAAATAAAAACATGCTTTAAAACTCATCTGCTTTTCAAACAAAAGAAGACTAAACACTCAAACAACCACTCTGAATGAGCTCTCTCTTGCCATCTTCCCATCTAGAAAGATAACCAAGTCATCAAATGGTGGCAGCACCTGCAGGGAGTAGGAACACCAACAGAATTCCTTATGCAACAAGAGCCCTAAAATTCATCATTGTGGAGAGTGAGTTTGGACACTTTCGAGCACATTTCTCCATTTGAATCCTACAGAAATGATCCCTGAAAGTATAGTCCTGCCTTTACTTATCAAAGATTTCAGCAACATCTTAATCACTGTTCCTTCAACAAATGGTGAACATGTTTGTCAACCTCCAATGTAAACTACTTGTCGATATCAAGTAGTAATTCTTAAGATGCCTGTTTGCCAACGGTCTATTCTAAAGAAAAATACTTTTGCAATTCTTTTCTCTCAAATTGTAAAATGTTTTGATGCCTTATATTAGCTACCTTGATTCATAGACGTACTTTTGGTAACCTGAGCAAAGTTTTAAAAGGACCTTAAAGTCTTGTTTATCGCGGTAACAGGCGAGACAACAACGCAGATGGCGTATTTTTGTTTTCACATCTTCTAAAAATTGATTGGTCTGACAAGTTTCCTTTGGTTTCGAAAGCATAGTTTGTCAGTGAGGATAATTTTCTCTTGGTCTTTCCAATATATAAAGCCCCAGCATCTTTCCTTGGGTTCCATGAGCATTGTTTCCATTTTGCATTTCTTCCAAGTGCAGGAGCAAAAAGAAAAACATTGGCAGCGACTGCCTCTCGCACCGCCAATAATCTTCCCACAAGCAACAGTTGTCTCTTTTTTTTTCATTCCATCTAGCAATTAGGAAAAAAAAGCATAGTTTAAAAATTAGGAAATAAAAACATGCTTTAAAACTCATCTGCTTTTCAAACAAAAGAAGACTAAACACTCAAACAACCACTCTGAATGAGCTCTCTCTTGCCATCTTCCCATCTAGAAAGATAACCAAGTCATCAAATGGTGGCAGCACCTGCATGGAGTAGGAACACCAACAGAATTCCTTATGCAACAAGAGCCCTAAAATTCATCATCGTGGAAAGTGAGTTTGGACACTTTCAAGCACATTTCTCCATTTGAATCCTACAGAAATGATCCCTGAAAGTATAGTCCTGCCTTTACTTATCAAAGATTTCAGCAACATCTTAATCACTGTTCCTTCAACAAATGGTGAACATGTTTGTCAACCTCCAATGTAAACTACTTGTCGATATCAAGTAGTAATTCTTAAGATGCCTGTTTGCCAACGGTCTATTCTAAGGAAAAATACTTTAGCAATTCTTTTCTCTCAAATTGTAAAATGTTTTGATGCCTTATATTAGCTACCTTGATTCATAGAAGTACTTTTGGTAACCTGAGCAAAGTTTTAAAAGGACCTGAAAGTCTTGTTTATCGCGGTAACAGGCGAGACAACAACGCAGATGGCGTATTTTTGTTTTCACATCTTCTAAAAATTGATTGGTCTGGCAAGTTTCCTTTGGTTCCGAAAGCATGGTTTGTCAGTGAGGATAATTTTCTCTTGGTCTTTCCAATATATAAAGCCCCAGCATCTTTCCTTGGGTTCCATGAGCATTGTTTCCATTTTGCATTTCTTCCAAGTGCAGGAGCAAAAAGAAAAACATTGGCAGCGACTGCCTCTCGCACCGCCAATAATCTTACCACAAGCAACAGTTGTCTCTTTTTTTTTCATTCCATCTAGCAATTAGGAAAAAATAGCATAGTTTACAAATTAGGAAATAAAAACATGCTTTAAAACTCAGCTGCTTTTCAAACAAAAGAAGACTAAACACTCAAACAACCACTCTGAATGAGCTCTCTCTTGCCATCTTCCCATCTAGAAAGATAACCAAGTCATCAAATGGTGGCAGCACCTGCATGGAGCAGGAACACCAACAGAATTCCTTATGCGACAAGAGCCCTAAAATTCATCATTGTGGAAAGTGAGTTTGGACACTTTCGAGCACATTTCTCCATTTGAATTCTACAGAAATCGTCCCTGAAAGTATAGTCCTGCCTTAACTTATCAAAGATTTCAGCAACATCTTAATCACTGTTCCTTCAACAAATGGTGAACATGTTTGTCAACTTCCAATGTAAACTACTTGTCGATATCAAGTAGTAATTCTTAAGATGACTGTTTGCCAACGGTCTATTCTAAAGAAAAATACTTTTGCAATTCTTTTCTCTCAAATCGTAAAATGTTTTGATGCCTTATATTAGTTACCTTGATTCATAGAAGTCCTTTTGGTAACCTGAGCAAAGTTTTAAAATGACCTGAAAGTCTTGTTTATCGCGGTAACAGACGAGACAACAACGCAGATGGCGTATTTTTGTTTTCACATCTTCTAAAAATTGATTGGTCTGACAAGTTTCCTTTGGTTCCGAAAGCATGGTTTGTCAGTGAGGATAATTTTCTCTTGGTCTTTCCAATATATAAAACCCCAGCATCTTTCCTTGGGTTCCATGAGCATTGTTTCCATTTTGCATTTCTTCCAAGTGCAGGAGCAAAAAGAAAAACATTGGCAGCGACTGCCTCTCGCACCGCCAATAATCTTCCCACAAGCAACAGTTGTCTCTTTTTTTTTCATTCCATCTAGCAATTAGGAAAAAATAGCATAGTTTACAAATTAGGAAATAAAAACATGCTTTAAAACTCAGCTGCTTTTCAAACAAAAGAAGACTAAACACTCAAACAACCACTCTGAATGAGCTCTCTCTTGCCATCTTCCCATCTAGAAAGATAACCAAGTCATCAAATGGTGGCAGCACCTGCATGGAGCAGGAACACCAACAGAATTCCTTATGCGACAAGAGCCCTAAAATTCATCATTGTGGAAAGTGAGTTTGGACACTTTCGAGCACATTTCTCCATTTGAATTCTACAGAAATCATCCCTGAAAGTATAGTCCTGCCTTAACTTATCAAAGATTTCAGCAACATCTTAATCACTGTTCCTTCAAAAAATGGTGAACATGTTTGTCAACTTCCAATGTAAACTACTTGTCGATATCAAGTAGTAATTCTTAAGATGACTGTTTGCCAACGGTCTATTCTAAAGAAAAATACTTTTGCAATTCTTTTCTCTCAAATCGTAAAATGTTTTGATGCCTTATATTAGTTACCTTGATTCATAGAAGTCCTTTTGGTAACCTGAGCAAAGTTTTAAAATGACCTGAAAGTCTTGTTTATCGCGGTAACAGGCGAGACAACAACGCAGATGGCGTATTTTTGTTTTCACATCTTCTAAAAATTGATTGGTCTGGCAAGTTTCCTTTGGTTCCGAAAGCATGGTTTGTCAGTGAGGATAATTTTCTCTTGGTCTTTCCAATATATAAAGCCCCAGCATCTTTCCTTGGGTTCCATGAGCATTGTTTCCATTTTGCATTTCTTCCAAGTGCAGGAGCAAAAAGAAAAACATTGGCAGCGACTGCCTCTCGCACCGCCAATAATCTTACCACAAGCAACAGTTGTCTCTTTTTTTTTCATTCCATCTAGCAATTAGGAAAAAATAGCATAGTTTACAAATTAGGAAATAAAAACATGCTTTAAAACTCATCTGCTTTTCAAACAAAAGAAGACTAAACACTCAAACAACCACTCTGAATGAGCTCTCTCTTGCCATCTTCCCATCTAGAAAGATAACCAAGTCATCAAATGGTGGCAGCACCTGCATGGAGCAAGAAAAACAACAACAGAATTCCTTATGCGACAAGAGCCCTAAAATTCATCATTGTGGAGAGTGAGTTTGGACACTTTCGAGCACATTTCTCCATTTGAATCCTACAGAAATGATCCCTGAAAGTATAGTCCTGCCTTAACTTATCAAAGATTTCAGCAACATCTTAATCACTGTTCCTTCAACAAATGGTGAACATGTTTGTCAACCTCCAATGTAAACTACTTGTCGATATCAAGTAGTAATTCTTAAGATGCCTGTTTGCCAACGGTCTATTCTAAAGAAAAATACTTTTGCAATTCTTTTCTCTCAAATTGTAAAATGTTTTGATGCCTTATATTAGCTACCTTGATTCATAGAAGTACTTTTGGTAACCTGAGCAAAGTTTTAAAAGGACCTGAAAGTCTTGTTTATCGCGGTAACAGACGAGACAACAACGCAGATGGCGTATTTTTGTTTTCACATCTTCTAAAATTTGATTGGTCTGACAAGTTTCCTTTGGTTCCGAAAGCATGGTTTGTCAGTGAGGATAATTTTCTCTTGGTCTTTCCAATATATAAAGCCCCAGCATCTTTCCTTGGGTTCCATGAGCATTGTTTCCATTTTGCATTTCTTCCAAGTGCAGGAGCAAAAAGAAAAACATTGGCAGCGACTGCCTCTCGTACCGCCAATAATCTTCCCACAAGCAACAGTTGTCTCTTTTTTTTTCATTCCATCTAGCAATTAGGAAAAAATAGCATAGTTTACAAATTAGGAAATAAAAACATGCTTTAAAACTCATCTGCTTTTCAAACAAAAGAAGACTAAACACTCAAACAACCACTCTGAATGAGCTCACTCTTGCCATCTTCCCATCTAGAAAGATAACCAAGTCATCAAATGGTGGCAGCACCTGCATGGAGTAGGAACACCAACAGAATTCCTTATGCAACAAGAGCCCTAAAATTCATCATCGTGGAAAGTGAGTTTGGACACTTTCGAGCACATTTCTCCATTTGAATCCTACAGAAATGATCCCTGAAAGTATCGTCCTGCCTTAACTTATCAAAGATTTCAGCAACATCTTAATCACTGTTCCTTCAACAAATGGTGAACATGTTTGTCAACTTCCAATGTAAACTACTTGTCGATATCAAGTAGTAATTCTTAAGATGACTGTTTGCCAACGGTCTATTCTAAAGAAAAATACTTTTGCAATTCTTTTCTCTCAAATTGTAAAATGTTTTGATGCCTTATATTAGTTACCTTGATTCATAGAAGTCCTTTTGGTAACCTGAGCAAAGTTTTAAAATGACCTGAAAGTCTTGTTTATCGCAGTAACAGGCGAGACAACAACGCAGATGGCGTATTTTTGTTTTCACATCTTCTAAAAATTGATTGGTCTGGCAAGTTTCCTTTGGTTCCGAAAGCATGGTTTGTCAGTGAGGATAATTTTCTCTTGGTCTTTCCAATATATAAAGCCCCAGCATCTTTCCTTGGGTTCCATGAGCATTGTTTCCATTTTGCATTTCTTCCAAGTGCAGGAGCAAAAAGAAAAACATTGGCAGCGACTGCCTCTCGCACCGCCAATAATCTTACCACAAGCAACAGTTGTCTCTTTTTTTTTCATTCCATCTAGCAATTAGGAAAAAATAGCATAGTTTACAAATTAGGAAATAAAAACATGCTTTAAAACTCATCTGCTTTTCAAACAAAAGAAGACTAAACACTCAAACAACCACTCTGAATGAGCTCTCTCTTGCCATCTTCCCATCTAGAAAGATAACCAAGTCATCAAATGGTGGCAGCACCTGCATGGAGCAAGAACAACAACAGAATTCCTTATGCGACAAGAGCCCTAAAATTCATCATTGTGGAGAGTGAGTTTGGACACTTTCAAGCACATTTCTCCATTTGAATCCTACAGAAATGATCCCTGAAAGTATAGTCCTGCCTTAACTTATCAAAGATTTCAGCAACATCTTAATCACTGTTCCTTCAACAAATGGTGAACATGTTTGTCAACCTCCAATGTAAACTACTTGTCGATATCAAGTAGTAATTCTTAAGATGCCTGTTTGCCAACGGTCTATTCTAAAGAAAAATACTTTTGCAATTCTTTTCTCTCAAATTGTAAAATGTTTTGATGCCTTATATTAGCTACCTTGATTCATAGAAGTACTTTTGGTAACCTGAGCAAAGTTTTAAAAGGACCTGAAAGTCTTGTTTATCGCGGTAACAGACGAGACAACAACGCAGATGGCGTATTTTTGTTTTCACATCTTCTAAAATTTGATTGGTCTGACAAGTTTCCTTTGGTTCCGAAAGCATGGTTTGTCAGTGAGGATAATTTTCTCTTGGTCTTTCCAATATATAAAGCCCCAGCATCTTTCCTTGGGTTCCATGAGCATTGTTTCCATTTTGCATTTCTTCCAAGTGCAGGAGCAAAAAGAAAAACATTGGCAGCGACTGCCTCTCGTACCGCCAATAATCTTCCCACAAGCAACAGTTGTCTCTTTTTTTTTCATTCCATCTAGCAATTAGGAAAAAATAGCATAGTTTACAAATTAGGAAATAAAAACATGCTTTAAAACTCATCTGCTTTTCAAACAAAAGAAGACTAAACACTCAAACAACCACTCTGAATGAGCTCACTCTTGCCATCTTCCCATCTAGAAAGATAACCAAGTCATCAAATGGTGGCAGCACCTGCATGGAGTAGGAACACCAACAGAATTCCTTATGCAACAAGAGCCCTAAAATTCATCATTGTGGAGAGTGAGTTTGGACACTTTCGAGCACATTTCTCCATTTGAATCCTACAGAAATGATCCCTGAAAGTATAGTCCTGCCTTTACTTATCAAAGATTTCAGCAACATCTTAATCACTGTTCCTTCAACAAATGGTGAACATGTTTGTCAACCTCCAATGTAAACTACTTGTCGATATCAAGTAGTAATTCTTAAGATGCCTGTTTGCCAACGGTCTATTCTAAAGAAAAATACTTTTGCAATTCTTTTCTCTCAAATTGTAAAATGTTTTGATGCCTTATATTAGCTACCTTGATTCATAGACGTACTTTTGGTAACCTGAGCAAAGTTTTAAAAGGACCTTAAAGTCTTGTTTATCGCGGTAACAGGCGAGACAACAACGCAGATGGCGTATTTTTGTTTTCACATCTTCTAAAAATTGATTGGTCTGACAAGTTTCCTTTGGTTTCGAAAGCATAGTTTGTCAGTGAGGATAATTTTCTCTTGGTCTTTCCAATATATAAAGCCCCAGCATCTTTCCTTGGGTTCCATGAGCATTGTTTCCATTTTGCATTTCTTCCAAGTGCAGGAGCAAAAAGAAAAACATTGGCAGCGACTGCCTCTCGCACCGCCAATAATCTTACCACAAGCAACAGTTGTCTCTTTTTTTTTCATTCCATCTAGCAATTAGGAAAAAATAGCATAGTTTACAAATTAGCAAATAAAAACATGCTTTAAAACTCATCTGCTTTTCAAACAAAAGAAGACTAAACACTCAAACAACCACTCTGAATGAGCTCTCTCTTGCCATCTTCCCATCTAGAAAGATAACCAAGTCATCAAATGGTGGCAGCACCTGCATGGAGCAGGAACAACAACAGAATTCCTTATGCGACAAGAGCCCTAAAATTCATCATTGTGGAGAGTGAGTTTGGACACTTTCGAGCACATTTCTCCATTTGAATCCTACAGAAATGATCCCTGAAAGTATAGTCCTGCCTCAACTTATCAAAGATTTCAGCAACATCTTAATCACTGTTCCTTCAACAAATGGTGAACATGTTTGTCAACCTCCAATGTGAACTACTTGTCGATATCAAGTAGTAATTCTTAAGATGACTGTTTGCCAACGGTCTATTCTAAAGAAAAATACTTTTGCAATTCTTTTCTCTCAAATTGTAAAATGTTTTGATGCCTTATATTAGCTACCTTGATTCATAGAAGTACTTTTGGTAACCTGAGCAAAGTTTTAAAAGGACCTGAAAGTCTTGTTTATCGCGGTAACAGACGAGACAACAACGCAGATGGCGTATTTTTGTTTTCACATCTTCTAAAAATTGATTGGTCTGACAAGTTTCCTTTGGTTCCGAAAGCATGGTTTGTCAGTGAGGATAATTTTCTCTTGGTCTTTCCAATATATAAAGCCCCAGCATCTTTCCTTGGGTTCCATGAGCATTGTTTCCATTTTGCATTTCTTCCAAGTGCAGGAGCAAAAAGAAAAACATTGGCAGCGACTGCCTCTCGTACCGCCAATAATCTTCCCACAAGCAACAGTTGTCTCTTTTTTTTTCATTCCATCTAGCAATTAGGAAAAAATAGCATAGTTTACAAGTTAGGAAATAAAAACATGCTTTAAAACTCATCTGCTTTTCAAACAAAAGAAGACTAAACACTCAAACAACCACTCTGAATGAGCTCTCTCTTGCCATCTTCCCATCTAGAAAGATAACCAAGTCATCAAATGGTGGCAGCACCTGCATGGAGCAGGAACAACAACAGAATTCCTTATGCGACAAGAGCCCTAAATTTCATCATTGTGGAGAGTGAGTTTGGACACTTTCGAGCACATTTCTCCATTTGAATCCTACAGAAATGATCCCTGAAAGTATAGTCCTGCCTTAACTTATCAAAGATTTCAGCAACATCTTAATAACTGTTCCTTCAACAAATGGTGAACATGTTTGTCAACCTCCAATGTAAACTACTTGTCGATATCAAGTAGTAATTCTTAAGATGCCTGTTTGCCAACGGTCTATTCTAAAGAAAAATACTTTTGCAATTCTTTTCTCTCAAATTGTAAAATGTTTTGATGCCTTATATTAGCTACCTTGATTCATAGACGTACTTTTGGTAACCTGAGCAAAGTTTTAAAAGAACCTGAAAGTCTTGTTTATCGCGGTAACAGGCGAGACAACAACGCAGATGGCGTATTTTTGTTTTCACATCTTCTAAAAATTGATTGGTCTGACAAGTTTCCTTTGGTTTCGAAAGCATAGTTTGTCAGTGAGGATAATTTTCTCTTGGTCTTTCCAATATATAAAGCCCCAGCATCTTTCCTTGTTTTCCATGAGCATTGTTTCCATTTTGCATTTCTTCCAAGTGCAGGAGCAAAAAGAAAAACATTGGCAGCGACTGCCTCTCGCACCGCCAATAATCTTCCCACAAGCAACAGTTGTCTCTTTTTTTTTCATTCCATCTAGCAATTAGGAAAAAATAGCATAGTTTACAAATTAGGAAATAAAAACATGCTTTAAAACTCATCTGCTTTTCAAACAAAAGAAGACTAAACACTCAAACAACCACTCTGAATGAGCTCTCTCTTGCCATCTTCCCATCTAGAAAGATAACCAAGTCATCAAATGGTGGCAGCACCTGCATGGAGTAGGAACACCAACAGAATTCCTTATGCAACAAGAGCCCTAAAATTCATCATTGTGGAGAGTGAGTTTGGACACTTTCAAGCATATTTCTCCATTTGAATCCTACAGAAACGATCCCTGAAAGTATAGTCCTGCCTTTACTTATCAAAGATTTCAGCAACATCTTAATCACTGTTCCTTCAACAAATGGTGAACATGTTTGTCAACCTCCAATGTAAACTACTTGTCGATATCAAGTAGTAATTCTTAAGATGCCTGTTTGCCAACGGTCTATTCTAAAGAAAAATACTTTTGCAATTCTTTTCTCTCAAATTGTAAAATGTTTTGATGCCTTATATTAGCTACCTTGATTCATAGACGTACTTTTGGTAACCTGAGCAAAGTTTTAAAAGGACCTGAAAGTCTTGTTTATCGCGGTAACAGACGAGACAACAACGCAGATGGCATATTTTTGTTTTCACATCTTCTAAAAATTGATTGGTCTGACAAGTTTCCTTTGGTTTCGAAAGCATAGTTTGTCAGTGAGGATAATTTTCTCTTGGTCTTTCCAATATATAAAGCCCCAGCATCTTTCCTTGGGTTCCATGAGCATTGTTTCCATTTTGCATTTCTTCCAAGTGCAGGAGCAAAAAGAAAAACATTGGCAGCGACTGCCTCTCGTACCGCCAATAATCTTCCCACAAGCAACAGTTGTCTCTTTTTTTTTCATTCCATCTAGCAATTAGGAAAAAATAGCATAGTTTACAAGTTAGGAAATAAAAACATGCTTTAAAACTCATCTGCTTTTCAAACAAAAGAAGACTAAACACTCAAACAACCACTCTGAATGAGCTCTCTCTTGCCATCTTCCCATCTAGAAAGATAACCAAGTCATCAAATGGTGGCAGCACCTGCATGGAGCAGGAACAACAACAGAATTCCTTATGCGACAAGAGCCCTAAATTTCATCATTGTGGAGAGTGAGTTTGGACACTTTCGAGCACATTTCTCCATTTGAATCCTACAGAAATGATCCCTGAAAGTATAGTCCTGCCTTAACTTATCAAAGATTTCAGCAACATCTTAATAACTGTTCCTTCAACAAATGGTGAACATGTTTGTCAACCTCCAATGTAAACTACTTGTCGATATCAAGTAGTAATTCTTAAGATGCCTGTTTGCCAACGGTCTATTCTAAAGAAAAATACTTTTGCAATTCTTTTCTCTCAAATTGTAAAATGTTTTGATGCCTTATATTAGCTACCTTGATTCATAGACGTACTTTTGGTAACCTGAGCAAAGTTTTAAAAGAACCTGAAAGTCTTGTTTATCGCGGTAACAGGCGAGACAACAACGCAGATGGCGTATTTTTGTTTTCACATCTTCTAAAAATTGATTGGTCTGACAAGTTTCCTTTGGTTTCGAAAGCATAGTTTGTCAGTGAGGATAATTTTCTCTTGGTCTTTCCAATATATAAAGCCCCAGCATCTTTCCTTGGGTTCCATGAGCATTGTTTCCATTTTGCATTTCTTCCAAGTGCAGGAGCAAAAAGAAAAACATTGGCAGCGACTGCCTCTCGCACCACCAATAATCTTCCCACAAGCAACAGTTGTCTCTTTTTTTTTCATTCCATCTAGCAATTAGGAAAAAATAGCATAGTTTACAAATTAGGAAATAAAAACATGCTTTAAAACTCATCTGCTTTTCAAACAAAAGAAGACTAAACACTCAAACAACCACTCTGAATAAGCTCTCTCTTGCCATCTTCCCATCTAGAAAGATAACCAAGTCATCAAATGGTGGCAGCACCTGCATGGAGTAGGAACACCAACAGAATTCCTTATGCAACAAGAGCCCTAAAATTCATCATTGTGGAGAGTGAGTTTGGACACTTTCGAGCACATTTGAATCCTACAGAAATGATCCCTGAAAGTATAGTCCTGCCTTTACTTATCAAAGATTTCAGCAACATCTTAATCACTGTTCCTTCAACAAATGGTGAACATGTTTGTCAACCTCCAATGTAAACTACTTGTCGATATCAAGTAGTAATTCTTAAGATGCCTGTTTGCCAACGGCCTATTCTAAAGAAAAATACTTTTGCAATTCTTTTCTCTCAAATTGTAAAATGTTTTGATGCCTTATATTAGCTACCTTGATTCATAGACGTACTTTTGGTAACCTGAGCAAAGTTTTAAAAGGACCTTAAAGTCTTGTTTATCGCGGTAACAGGCGAGACAACAACGCAGATGGCGTATTTTTGTTTTCACATCTTCTAAAAATTGATTGGTCTGACAAGTTTCCTTTGGTTTCGAAAGCATAGTTTGTCAGTGAGGATAATTTTCTCTTGGTCTTTCCAATATATAAAGCCCCAGCATCTTTCCTTGGGTTCCATGAGCATTGTTTCCATTTTGCATTTCTTCCAAGTGCAGGAGCAAAAAGAAAAACATTGGCAGCGACTGCCTCTCGCACCGCCAATAATCTTCCCACAAGCAACAGTTGTCTCTTTTTTTTTCATTCCATCTAGCAATTAGGAAAAAATAGCATAGTTTACAAATTAGGAAATAAAAACATGCTTTAAAACTCATCTGCTTTTCAAACAAAAGAAGACTAAACACTCAAACAACCACTCTGAATGAGCTCTCTCTTACCATCTTCCCATCTAGAAAGATAACCAAGTCATCAAATGGTGGCAGCACCTGCATGGAGTAGGAACACCAACAGAATTCCTTATGCAACAAGAGCCCTAAAATTCATCATCGTGGAAAGTGAGTTTGGACACTTTCAAGCACATTTCTCCATTTGAATCCTACAGAAATGATCCCTGAAAGTATAGTCCTGCCTTTACTTATCAAAGATTTCAGCAACATCTTAATCACTGTTCCTTCAACAAATGGTGAACATGTTTGTCAACCTCCAATGTAAACTACTTGTCGATATCAAGTAGTAATTCTTAAGATGCCTGTTTGCCAACGGTCTATTCTAAAGAAAAATACTTTAGCAATTCTTTTCTCTCAAATTGTAAAATGTTTTGATGCCTTATATTAGCTACCTTGATTCATAGAAGTACTTTTGGTAACCTGAGCAAAGTTTTAAAAGGACCTGAAAGTCTTGTTTATCGCGGTAACAGGCGAGACAACAACGCAGATGGCGTATTTTTGTTTTCACATCTTCTAAAAATTGATTGGTCTGGCAAGTTTCCTTTGGTTCCGAAAGCATGGTTTGTCAGTGAGGATAATTTTCTCTTGGTCTTTCCAATATATAAAGCCCCAGCATCTTTCCTTGGGTTCCATGAGCATTGTTTCCATTTTGCATTTCTTCCAAGTGCAGGAGCAAAAAGAAAAACATTGGCAGCGACTGCCTCTCGCACCGCCAATAATCTTACCACAAGCAACAGTTGTCTCTTTTTTTTTCATTCCATCTAGCAATTAGGAAAAAATAGCATAGTTTACAAATTAGGAAATAAAAACATGCTTTAAAACTCATCTGCTTTTCAAACAAAAGAAGACTAAACACTCAAACAACCACTCTGAATGAGCTCTCTCTTGCCATCTTCCCATCTAGAAAGATAACCAAGTCATCAAATGGTGGCAGCACCTGCATGGAGCAGGAACAACAACAGAATTCCTTATGCGACAAGAGCCCTAAAATTCATCATTGTGGAGAGTGAGTTTGGACACTTTCGAGCACATTTCTCCATTTAAATCCTACAGAAATGATCCCTGAAAGTATAGTCCTGCCTCAACTTATCAAAGATTTCAGCAACATCTTAATCACTGTTCCTTCAACAAATGGTGAACATGTTTGTCAACCTCCAATGTGAACTACTTGTCGATATCAAGTAGTAATTCTTAAGATGACTGTTTGCCAACGGTCTATTCTAAAGAAAAATACTTTTGCAATTCTTTTCTCTCAAATTGTAAAATGTTTTGATGCCTTATATTAGCTACCTTGATTCATAGAAGTACTTTTGGTAACCTGAGCAAAGTTTTAAAAGGACCTGAAAGTCTTGTTTATCGCGGTAACAGACGAGACAACAACGCAGATGGCGTATTTTTGTTTTCACATCTTCTAAAAATTGATTGGTCTGACAAGTTTCCTTTGGTTCCGAAAGCATGGTTTGTCAGTGAGGATAATTTTCTCTTGGTCTTTCCAATATATAAAGCCCCAGCATCTTTCCTTGGGTTCCATGAGCATTGTTTCCATTTTGCATTTCTTCCAAGTGCAGGAGCAAAAAGAAAAACATTGGCAGCGACTGCCTCTCGTACCGCCAATAATCTTCCCACAAGCAACAGTTGTCTCTTTTTTTTTCATTCCATCTAGCAATTAGGAAAAAATAGCATAGTTTACAAGTTAGGAAATAAAAACATGCTTTAAAACTCATCTGCTTTTCAAACAAAAGAAGACTAAACACTCAAACAACCACTCTGAATGAGCTCTCTCTTGCCATCTTCCCATCTAGAAAGATAACCAAGTCATCAAATGGTGGCAGCACCTGCATGGAGCAGGAACAACAACAGAATTCCTTATGCGACAAGAGCCCTAAATTTCATCATTGTGGAGAGTGAGTTTGGACACTTTCGAGCACATTTCTCCATTTGAATCCTACAGAAATGATCCCTGAAAGTATAGTCCTGCCTTAACTTATCAAAGATTTCAGCAACATCTTAATAACTGTTCCTTCAACAAATGGTGAACATGTTTGTCAACCTCCAATGTAAACTACTTGTCGATATCAAGTAGTAATTCTTAAGATGCCTGTTTGCCAACGGTCTATTCTAAAGAAAAATACTTTTGCAATTCTTTTCTCTCAAATTGTAAAATGTTTTGATGCCTTATATTAGCTACCTTGATTCATAGACGTACTTTTGGTAACCTGAGCAAAGTTTTAAAAGAACCTGAAAGTCTTGTTTATCGCGGTAACAGGCGAGACAACAACGCAGATGGCGTATTTTTGTTTTCACATCTTCTAAAAATTGATTGGTCTGACAAGTTTCCTTTGGTTTCGAAAGCATAGTTTGTCAGTGAGGATAATTTTCTCTTGGTCTTTCCAATATATAAAGCCCCAGCATCTTTCCTTGTTTTCCATGAGCATTGTTTCCATTTTGCATTTCTTCCAAGTGCAGGAGCAAAAAGAAAAACATTGGCAGCGACTGCCTCTCGCACCGCCAATAATCTTCCCACAAGCAACAGTTGTCTCTTTTTTTTTCATTCCATCTAGCAATTAGGAAAAAATAGCATAGTTTACAAATTAGGAAATAAAAACATGCTTTAAAACTCAGCTGCTTTTCAAACAAAAGAAGACTAAACACTCAAACAACCACTCTGAATGAGCTCTCTCTTGCCATCTTCCCATCTAGAAAGATAACCAAGTCATCAAATGGTGGCAGCACCTGCATGGAGCAGGAACACCAACAGAATTCCTTATGCAACAAGAGCCCTAAAATTCATCATCGTGGAAAGTGAGTTTGGACACATTCGAGCACATTTCTCCATTTGAATCCTACAGAAATGATCCCTGAAAGTATAGTCCTGCCCTAACTTATCAAAGATTTCAGCAACATCTTAATCACTGTTCCTTCAACAAATGGTGAACATGTTTGTCAACCTCCAATGTAAACTAATTGTCGATATCAAGTAGTAATTCTTAAGATGACTGTTTGCCAACGGTCTATTCTAAAGAAAAATACTTTTGCAATTCTTTTCTCTCAAATTGTAAAATGTTTTGATGCCTTATATTAGCTACCTTGATTCATAGAAGTACTTTTGGTAACCTGAGCAAAGTTTTAAAAGGACCTGAAAGTCTTGTTTATCGCGGTAACAGACGAGACAACAACGCAGATGGCGTATTTTTGTTTTCACATCTTCTAAAAATTGATTGGTCTGACAAGTTTCCTTTGGTTCCGAAAGCATGGTTTGTCAGTGAGGATAATTTTCTCTTGGTCTTTCCAATATATAAAACCCCAGCATCTTTCCTTGGGTTCCATGAGCATTGTTTCCATTTTGCATTTCTTCCAAGTGCAGGAGCAAAAAGAAAAACATTGGCAGCGACTGCCTCTCGCACCGCCAATAATCTTCCCACAAGCAACAGTTGTCTCTTTTTTTTTCATTCCATCTAGCAATTAGGAAAAAATAGCATAGTTTACAAATTAGGAAATAAAAACATGCTTTAAAACTCAGCTGCTTTTCAAACAAAAGAAGACTAAACACTCAAACAACCACTCTGAATGAGCTCTCTCTTGCCATCTTCCCATCTAGAAAGATAACCAAGTCATCAAATGGTGGCAGCACCTGCATGGAGCAGGAACACCAACAGAATTCCTTATGCAACAAGAGCCCTAAAATTCATCATTGTGGAAAGTGAGTTTGGACACTTTCGAGCACATTTCTCCATTTGAATTCTACAGAAATCATCCCTGAAAGTATAGTCCTGCCTTAACTTATCAAAGATTTCAGCAACATCTTAATCACTGTTCCTTCAACAAATGGTGAACATGTTTGTCAACTTCCAATGTAAACTACTTGTCGATATCAAGTAGTAATTCTTAAGATGACTGTTTGCCAACGGTCTATTCTAAAGAAAAATACTTTTGCAATTCTTTTCTCTCAAATCGTAAAATGTTTTGATGCCTTATATTAGTTACCTTGATTCATAGAAGTCCTTTTGGTAACCTGAGCAAAGTTTTGAAATGACCTGAAAGTCTTGTTTATCGCGGTAACAGGCGAGACAACAACGCAGATGGCGTATTTTTGTTTTCACATCTTCTAAAAATTGATTGGTCTGGCAAATTTCCTTTGGTTCCGAAAGCATGGTTTGTCAGTGAGGATAATTTTCTCTTGGTCTTTCCAATATATAAAGCCCCAGCATCTTTCCTTGGGTTCCATGAGCATTGTTTCTATTTTGCATTTCTTCCAAGTGCAGGAGCAAAAAGAAAAACATTGGCAGCGACTGCCTCTCGCACCGCCAATAATCTTACCACAAGCAACAGTTGTCTCTTTTTTTTTCATTCCATCTAGCAATTAGGAAAAAATAGCATAGTTTACAAATTAGGAAATAAAAACATGCTTTAAAACTCATCTGCTTTTCAAACAAAAGAAGACTAAACACTCAAACAACCACTCTGAATGAGCTCTCTCTTGCCATCTTCCAATCTAGAAAAATAACCAAGTCATCAAATGGTGGCAGCACCTGCATGGAGCAGGAACAACAACAGAATTCCTTATGCGACAAGAGCCCTAAAATTCATCATTGTGGAGAGTGAGTTTGGACACTTTCGAGCACATTTCTCCATTTGAATCCTACAGAAATGATCCCTGAAAGCATAGTCCTGCCTTAACTTATCAAAGATTTCAGCAACATCTTAATCACTGTTCCTTCAACAAATGGTGAACATGTTTGTCAACCTCCAATGTAAACTACTTGTCGATATCAAGTAGTAATTCTTAAGATGCCTGTTTGCCAACGGTCTATTCTAAAGAAAAATACTTTTGCAATTCTTTTCTCTCAAATTGTAAAATGTTTTGATGCCTTATATTAGCTACCTTGATTCATAGAAGTACTTTTGGTAACCTGAGCAAAGTTTTAAAAGGACCTGAAAGTCTTGTTTATCGCGGTAACAGACGAGACAACAACGCAGATGGCGTATTTTTGTTTTCACATCTTCTAAAATTTGATTGGTCTGACAAGTTTCCTTTGGTTCCGAAAGCATGGTTTGTCAGTGAGGATAATTTTCTCTTGGTCTTTCCAATATATAAAGCCCCAGCATCTTTCCTTGGGTTCCATGAGCATTGTTTCCATTTTGCATTTCTTCCAAGTGCAGGAGCAAAAAGAAAAACATTGGCAGCGACTGCCTCTCGTACCGCCAATAATCTTCCCACAAGCAACAGTTGTCTCTTTTTTTTTCATTCCATCTAGCAATTAGGAAAAAATAGCATAGTTTACAAATTAGGAAATAAAAACATGCTTTAAAACTCATCTGCTTTTCAAACAAAAGAAGACTAAACACTCAAACAACCACTCTGAATGAGCTCACTCTTGCCATCTTCCCATCTAGAAAGATAACCAAGTCATCAAATGGTGGCAGCACCTGCATGGAGCAGGAACACCAACAGAATTCCTTATGCAACAAGAGCCCTAAAATTCATCATCGTGGAAAGTGAGTTTGGACACTTTCGAGCACATTTCTCCATTTGAATCCTACAAAAATGATCCCTGAAAGTATAGTCCTGCCTCAACTTATCAAAGATTTCAGCAACATCTTAATCACTGTTCCTTCAACAAATGGTGAACATGTTTGTCAACCTCCAATGTGAACTACTTGTCGATATCAAGTAGTAATTCTTAAGATGACTGTTTGCCAACGGTCTATTCTAAAGAAAAATACTTTTGCAATTCTTTTCTCTCAAATTGTAAAATGTTTTGATGCCTTATATTAGCTACCTTGATTCATAGAAGTACTTTTGGTAACCTGAGCAAAGTTTTAAAAGGACCTGAAAGTCTTGTTTATCGCGGTAACAGACGAGACAACAACGCAGATGGCGTATTTTTGTTTTCACATCTTCTAAAAATTGATTGGTCTGACAAGTTTCCTTTGGTTCCGAAAGCATGGTTTGTCAGTGAGGATAATTTTCTCTTGGTCTTTCCAATATATAAAGCCCCAGCATCTTTCCTTGGGTTCCATGAGCATTGTTTCCATTTTGCATTTCTTCCAAGTGCAGGAGCAAAAAGAAAAACATTGGCAGCGACTGCCTCTCGTACCGCCAATAATCTTCCCACAAGCAACAGTTGTCTCTTTTTTTTTCATTCCATCTAGCAATTAGGAAAAAATAGCATAGTTTACAAGTTAGGAAATAAAAACATGCTTTAAAACTCATCTGCTTTTCAAACAAAAAAAGACTAAACACTCAAACAACCACTCTGAATGAGCTCTCTCTTGCCATCTTCCCATCTAGAAAGATAACCAAGTCATCAAATGGTGGCAGCACCTGCATGGAGCAGGAACAACAACAGAATTCCTTATGGACAAGAGCCCTAAATTTCATCATTGTGGAGAGTGAGTTTGGACACTTTCGAGCACATTTCTCCATTTGAATCCTACAGAAATGATCCCTGAAAGTATAGTCCTGCCTTAACTTATCAAAGATTTCAGCAACATCTTAATCACTGTTCCTTCAACAAATGGTGAACATGTTTGTCAACCTCCAATGTAAACTACTTGTCGATATCAAGTAGTAATTCTTAAGATGCCTGTTTGCCAACGGTCTATTCTAAAGAAAAATACTTTTGCAATTCTTTTCTCTCAAATTGTAAAATGTTTTGATGCCTTATATTAGCTACCTTGATTCATAGACGTACTTTTGGTAACCTGAGCAAAGTTTTAAAAGAACCTGAAAGTCTTGTTTATCGCGGTAACAGGCGAGACAACAACGCAGATGGCGTATTTTTGTTTTCACATCTTCTAAAAATTGATTGGTCTGGCAAGTTTCCTTTGGTTCCGAAAGCATGGTTTGTCAGTGAGGATAATTTTCTCTTGGTCTTTCCAATATATAAAGCCCCAGCATCTTTCCTTGGGTTCCATGAGCATTGTTTCCATTTTGCATTTCTTCCAAGTGCAGGAGCAAAAAGAAAAACATTGGCAGCGACTGCCTCTCGCACCGCCAATAATCTTACCACAAGCAACAGTTGTCTCTTTTTTTTTCATTCCATCTAGCAATTAGGAAAAAATAGCATAGTTTACAAATTAGGAAATAAAAACATGCTTTAAAACTCATCTGCTTTTCAAACAAAAGAAGACTAAACACTCAAACAACCACTCTGAATGAGCTCTCTCTTGCCATCTTCCCATCTAGAAAAATAACCAAGTCATCAAATGGTGGCAGCACCTGCATGGAGCAGGAACAACAACAGAATTCCTTATGCGACAAGAGCCCTAAAATTCATCATTGTGGAGAGTGAGTTTGGACACTTTCAAGCACATTTCTCCATTTGAATCCTACAGAAATGATCCCTGAAAGCATAGTCCTGCCTTAACTTATCAAAGATTTCAGCAACATCTTAATCACTGTTCCTTCAACAAATGGTGAACATGTTTGTCAACCTCCAATGTAAACTACTTGTCGATATCAAGTAGTAATTCTTAAGATGCCTGTTTGCCAACGGTCTATTCTAAAGAAAAATACTTTTGCAATTCTTTTCTCTCAAATTGTAAAATGTTTTGATGCCTTATATTAGCTACCTTGATTCATAGAAGTACTTTTGGTAACCTGAGCAAAGTTTTAAAAGGACCTGAAAGTCTTGTTTATCGCGGTAACAGACGAGACAACAACGCAGATGGCGTATTTTTGTTTTCACATCTTCTAAAATTTGATTGGTCTGACAAGTTTCCTTTGGTTCCGAAAGCATGGTTTGTCAGTGAGGATAATTTTCTCTTGGTCTTTCCAATATATAAAGCCCCAGCATCTTTCCTTGGGTTCCATGAGCATTGTTTCCATTTTGCATTTCTTCCAAGTGCAGGAGCAAAAAGAAAAACATTGGCAGCGACTGCCTCTCGTACCGCCAATAATCTTCCCACAAGCAACAGTTGTCTCTTTTTTTTTCATTCCATCTAGCAATTAGGAAAAAATAGCATAGTTTACAAATTAGGAAATAAAAACATGCTTTAAAACTCATCTGCTTTTCAAACAAAAGAAGACTAAACACTCAAACAACCACTCTGAATGAGCTCACTCTTGCCATCTTCCCATCTAGAAAGATAACCAAGTCATCAAATGGTGGCAGCACCTGCATGGAGCAGGAACACCAACAGAATTCCTTATGCAACAAGAGCCCTAAAATTCATCATCGTGGAAAGTGAGTTTGGACACATTCGAGCACATTTCTCCATTTGAATCCTACAGAAATGATCCCTGAAAGTATAGTCCTGCCTCAACTTATCAAAGATTTCAGCAACATCTTAATCACTGTTCCTTCAACAAATGGTGAACATGTTTGTCAACCTCCAATGTGAACTACTTGTCGATATCAAGTAGTAATTCTTAAGATGACTGTTTGCCAACGGTCTATTCTAAAGAAAAATACTTTTGCAATTCTTTTCTCTCAAATTGTAAAATGTTTTGATGCCTTATATTAGCTACCTTGATTCATAGAAGTACTTTTGGTAACCTGAGCAAAGTTTTAAAAGGACCTGAAAGTCTTGTTTATCGCGGTAACAGACGAGACAACAACGCAGATGGCGTATTTTTGTTTTCACATCTTCTAAAAATTGATTGGTCTGACAAGTTTCCTTTGGTTCCGAAAGCATGGTTTGTCAGTGAGGATAATTTTCTCTTGGTCTTTCCAATATATAAAGCCCCAACATCTTTCATTGGGTTCCATGAGCATTGTTTCCATTTTGCATTTCTTCCAAGTGCAGGAGCAAAAAGAAAAACATTGGCAGCGACTGCCTCTCGTACCGCCAATAATCTTCCCACAAGCAACAGTTGTCTCTTTTTTTTCATTCCATCTAGCAATTAGGAAAAAATAGCATAGTTTACAAGTTAGGAAATAAAAACATGCTTTAAAACTCATCTGCTTTTCAAACAAAAGAAGACTAAACACTCAAACAACCACTCTGAATGAGCTCTCTCTTGCCATCTTCCCATCTAGAAAGATAACCAAGTCATCAAATGGTGGCAGCACCTGCATGGAGCAGGAACAACAACAGAATTCCTTATGGACAAGAGCCCTAAATTTCATCATTGTGGAGAGTGAGTTTGGACACTTTCGAGCACATTTCTCCATTTGAATCCTACAGAAATGATCCCTGAAAGTATAGTCCTGCCTTAACTTATCAAAGATTTCAGCAACATCTTAATCACTGTTCCTTCAACAAATGGTGAACATGTTTGTCAACCTCCAATGTAAACTACTTGTCGATATCAAGTAGTAATTCTTAAGATGCCTGTTTGCCAACGGTCTATTCTAAAGAAAAATACTTTTGCAATTCTTTTCTCTCAAATTGTAAAATGTTTTGATGCCTTATATTAGCTACCTTGATTCATAGACGTACTTTTGGTAACCTGAGCAAAGTTTTAAAAGAACCTGAAAGTCTTGTTTATCGCGGTAACAGGCGAGACAACAACGCAGATGGCGTATTTTTGTTTTCACATCTTCTAAAAATTGATTGGTCTGACAAGTTTCCTTTGGTTTCGAAAGCATAGTTTGTCAGTGAGGATAATTTTCTCTTGGTCTTTCCAATATATAAAGCCCCAGCATCTTTCCTTGGGTTCCATGAGCATTGTTTCCATTTTGCATTTCTTCCAAGTGCAGGAGCAAAAAGAAAAACATTGGCAGCGACTGCCTCTCGCACCGCCAATAATCTTCCCACAAGCAACAGTTGTCTCTTTTTTTTTCATTCCATCTAGCAATTAGGAAAAAATAGCATAGTTTACAAATTAGGAAATAAAAACATGCTTTAAAACTCATCTGCTTTTCAAACAAAAGAAGACTAAACACTCAAACAACCACTCTGAATGAGCTCTCTCTTGCCATCTTCCCATCTAGAAAGATAACCAAGTCATCAAATGGTGGCAGCACCTGCATGGAGTAGGAACACCAACAGAATTCCTTATGCAACAAGAGCCCTAAAATTCATCATTGTGGAGAGTGAGTTTGGACACTTTCGAGCACATTTCTCCATTTGAATCCTACAGAAATGATCCCTGAAAGTATAGTCCTGCCTTAACTTATCAAAGATTTCAGCAACATCTTAATCACTGTTCCTTCAACAAATGGTGAACATGTTTGTCAACCTCCAATGTAAACTACTTGTCGATATCAAGTAGTAATTCTTAAGATGCCTGTTTGCCAACGGTCTATTCTAAAGAAAAATACTTTTGCAATTCTTTTCTCTCAAATTGTAAAATGTTTTGATGCCTTATATTAGCTACCTTGATTCATAGACGTACTTTTGGTAACCTGAGCAAAGTTTTAAAAGAACCTGAAAGTCTTGTTTATCGCGGTAACAGGCGAGACAACAACGCAGATGGCGTATTTTTGTTTTCACATCTTCTAAAAATTGATTGGTCTGACAAGTTTCCTTTGGTTTCGAAAGCATAGTTTGTCAGTGAGGATAATTTTCTCTTGGTCTTTCCAATATATAAAGCCCCAGCATCTTTCCTTGGGTTCCATGAGCATTGTTTCCATTTTGCATTTCTTCCAAGTGCAGGAGCAAAAAGAAAAACATTGGCAGCGACTGCCTCTCGCACCACCAATAATCTTCCCACAAGCAACAGTTGTCTCTTTTTTTTTCATTCCATCTAGCAATTAGGAAAAAATAGCATAGTTTACAAATTAGGAAATAAAAACATGCTTTAAAACTCATCTGCTTTTCAAACAAAAGAAGACTAAACACTCAAACAACCACTCTGAATGAGCTCTCTCTTGCCATCTTCCCATTTAGAAAGATAACCAAGTCATCAAATGGTGGCAGCACCTGCATGGAGTAGGAACACCAACAGAATTCCTTATGCAACAAGAGCCCTAAAATTCATCATTGTGGAGAGTGAGTTTGGACACTTTCGAGCACATTTCTCCATTTGAATCCTACAGAAATGATCCCTGAAAGTATAGTCCTGCCTTAACTTATCAAAGATTTCAGCAACATCTTAATCACTGTTCCTTCAACAAATGGTGAACATGTTTGTCAACCTCCAATGTAAACTACTTGTCGATATCAAGTAGTAATTCTTAAGATGCCTGTTTGCCAACGGTCTATTCTAAAGAAAAATACTTTTGCAATTCTTTTCTCTCAAATTGTAAAATGTTTTGATGCCTTATATTAGCTACCTTGATTCATAGACGTACTTTTGGTAACCTGAGCAAAGTTTTAAAAGAACCCGAAAGTCTTGTTTATCGCGGTAACAGGCGAGACAACAACGCAGATGGCGTATTTTTGTTTTCACATCTTCTAAAAATTGATTGGTCTGACAAGTTTCCTTTGGTTTCGAAAGCATAGTTTGTCAGTGAGGATAATTTTCTCTTGGTCTTTCCAATATATAAAGCCCCAGCATCTTTCCTTGGGTTCCATGAGCATTGTTTCCATTTTGCATTTCTTCCAAGTGCAGGAGCAAAAAGAAAAACATTGGCAGCGACTGCCTCTCGCACCACCAATAATCTTCCCACAAGCAACAGTTGTCTCTTTTTTTTTCATTCCATCTAGCAATTAGGAAAAAATAGCATAGTTTACAAATTAGGAAATAAAAACATGCTTTAAAACTCATCTGCTTTTCAAACAAAAGAAGACTAAACACTCAAACAACCACTCTGAATGAGCTCTCTCTTGCCATCTTCCCATTTAGAAAGATAACCAAGTCATCAAATGGTGGCAGCACCTGCATGGAGCAGGAACAACAACAGAATTCCTTATGCGACAAGAGCCCTAAAATTCATCATTGTGGAGAGTGAGTTTGGACACTTTCAAGCACATTTCTCCATTTGAATCCTACAGAAATGATCCCTGAAAGCATAGTCCTGCCTTAACTTATCAAAGATTTCAGCAACATCTTAATCACTGTTCCTTCAACAAATGGTGAACATGTTTGTCAACCTCCAATGTGAACTACTTGTCGATATCAAGTAGTAATTCTTAAGATGACTGTTTGCCAACGGTCTATTCTAAAGAAAAATACTTTTGCAATTCTTTTCTCTCAAATTGTAAAATGTTTTGATGCCTTATATTAGCTACCTTGATTCATAGAAGTACTTTTGGTAACCTGAGCAAAGTTTTAAAAGGACCTGAAAGTCTTGTTTATCGCGGTAACAGACGAGACAACAACGCAGATGGCGTATTTTTGTTTTCACATCTTCTAAAAATTGATTGGTCTGACAAGTTTCCTTTGGTTCCGAAAGCATGGTTTGTCAGTGAGGATAATTTTCTCTTGGTCTTTCCAATATATAAAGCCCCAACATCTTTCATTGGGTTCCATGAGCATTGTTTCCATTTTGCATTTCTTCCAAGTGCAGGAGCAAAAAGAAAAACATTGGCAGCGACTGCCTCTCGTACCGCCAATAATCTTCCCACAAGCAACAGTTGTCTCTTTTTTTTTCATTCCATCTAGCAATTAGGAAAAAATAGCATAGTTTACAAGTTAGGAAATAAAAACATGCTTTAAAACTCATCTGCTTTTCAAACAAAAGAAGACTAAACACTCAAACAACCACTCTGAATGAGCTCTCTCTTGCCATCTTCCCATCTAGAAAGATAACCAAGTCATCAAATGGTGGCAGCACCTGCATGGAGCAGGAACAACAACAGAATTCCTTATGGACAAGAGCCCTAAATTTCATCATTGTGGAGAGTGAGTTTGGACACTTTCGAGCACATTTCTCCATTTGAATCCTACAGAAATGATCCCTGAAAGTATAGTCCTGCCTTAACTTATCAAAGATTTCAGCAACATCTTAATCACTGTTCCTTCAACAAATGGTGAACATGTTTGTCAACCTCCAATGTAAACTACTTGTCGATATCAAGTAGTAATTCTTAAGATGCCTGTTTGCCAACGGTCTATTCTAAAGAAAAATACTTTTGCAATTCTTTTCTCTCAAATTGTAAAATGTTTTGATGCCTTATATTAGCTACCTTGATTCATAGACGTACTTTTGGTAACCTGAGCAAAGTTTTAAAAGAACCTGAAAGTCTTGTTTATCGCGGTAACAGGCGAGACAACAACGCAGATGGCGTATTTTTGTTTTCACATCTTCTAAAAATTGATTGGTCTGACAAGTTTCCTTTGGTTTCGAAAGCATAGTTTGTCAGTGAGGATAATTTTCTCTTGGTCTTTCCAATATATAAAGCCCCAGCATCTTTCCTTGGGTTCCATGAGCATTGTTTCCATTTTGCATTTCTTCCAAGTGCAGGAGCAAAAAGAAAAACATTGGCAGCGACTGCCTCTCGCACCGCCAATAATCTTCCCACAAGCAACAGTTGTCTCTTTTTTTTTCATTCCATCTAGCAATTAGGAAAAAATAGCATAGTTTACAAATTAGGAAATAAAAACATGCTTTAAAACTCATCTGCTTTTCAAACAAAAGAAGACTAAACACTCAAACAACCACTCTGAATGAGCTCTCTCTTGCCATCTTCCCATCTAGAAAGATAACCAAGTCATCAAATGGTGGCAGCACCTGCATGGAGTAGGAACACCAACAGAATTCCTTATGCAACAAGAGCCCTAAAATTCATCATTGTGGAGAGTGAGTTTGGACACTTTCGAGCACATTTCTCCATTTGAATCCTACAGAAATGATCCCTGAAAGTATAGTCCTGCCTTAACTTATCAAAGATTTCAGCAACATCTTAATCACTGTTCCTTCAACAAATGGTGAACATGTTTGTCAACCTCCAATGTAAACTACTTGTCGATATCAAGTAGTAATTCTTAAGATGCCTGTTTGCCAACGGTCTATTCTAAAGAAAAATACTTTTGCAATTCTTTTCTCTCAAATTGTAAAATGTTTTGATGCCTTATATTAGCTACCTTGATTCATAGACGTACTTTTGGTAACCTGAGCAAAGTTTTAAAAGAACCTGAAAGTCTTGTTTATCGCGGTAACAGGCGAGACAACAACGCAGATGGCGTATTTTTGTTTTCACATCTTCTAAAAATTGATTGGTCTGACAAGTTTCCTTTGGTTTCGAAAGCATAGTTTGTCAGTGAGGATAATTTTCTCTTGGTCTTTCCAATATATAAAGCCCCAGCATCTTTCCTTGGGTTCCATGAGCATTGTTTCCATTTTGCATTTCTTCCAAGTGCAGGAGCAAAAAGAAAAACATTGGCAGCGACTGCCTCTCGCACCACCAATAATCTTCCCACAAGCAACAGTTGTCTCTTTTTTTTTCATTCCATCTAGCAATTAGGAAAAAATAGCATAGTTTACAAATTAGGAAATAAAAACATGCTTTAAAACTCATCTGCTTTTCAAACAAAAGAAGACTAAACACTCAAACAACCACTCTGAATGAGCTCTCTCTTGCCATCTTCCCATTTAGAAAGATAACCAAGTCATCAAATGGTGGCAGCACCTGCATGGAGTAGGAACAACAACAGAATTCCTTATGCAACAAGAGCCCTAAAATTCATCATTGTGGAGAGTGAGTTTGGACACTTTCGAGCACATTTCTCCATTTGAATCCTACAGAAATGATCCCTGAAAGTATAGTCCTGCCTTTACTTATCAAAGATTTCAGCAACATCTTAATCACTGTTCCTTCAACAAATGGTGAACATGTTTGTCAACCTCCAATGTAAACTACTTGTCGATATCAAGTAGTAATTCTTAAGATGCCTGTTTGCCAACGGTCTATTCTAAAGAAAAATACTTTTGCAATTCTTTTCTCTCAAATTGTAAAATGTTTTGATGCCTTATATTAGCTACCTTGATTCATAGACGTACTTTTGGTAACCTGAGCAAAGTTTTAAAAGGACCTTAAAGTCTTGTTTATCGCGGTAACAGGCGAGACAACAACGCAGATGGCGTATTTTTGTTTTCACATCTTCTAAAAATTGATTGGTCTGACAAGTTTCCTTTGGTTTCGAAAGCATAGTTTGTCAGTGAGGATAATTTTCTCTTGGTCTTTCCAATATATAAAGCCCCAGCATCTTTCCTTGGGTTCCATGAGCATTGTTTCCATTTTGCATTTCTTCCAAGTGCAGGAGCAAAAAGAAAAACATTGGCAGCGACTGCCTCTCGCACCGCCAATAATCTTCCCACAAGCAACAGTTGTCTCTTTTTTTTTCATTCCATCTAGCAATTAGGAAAAAATAGCATAGTTTACAAATTAGGAAATAAAAACATGCTTTAAAACTCATCTGCTTTTCAAACAAAAGAAGACTAAACACTCAAACAACCACTCTGAATGAGCTCTCTCTTGCCATCTTCCCATCTAGAAAGATAACCAAGTCATCAAATGGTGGCAGCACCTGCATGGAGCAGGAACACCAACAGAATTCCTTACGCGACAAGAGCCCTAAAATTCATCATCGTGGAAAGTGAGTTTGGACACATTCGAGCACATTTCTCCATTTGAATCCTACAGAAATGATCCCTGAAAGTATAGTCCTGCCTTAACTTATCAAAGATTTCAGCAACATCTTAATCACTGTTCCTTCAACAAATGGTGAACATGTTTGTCAACCTCCAATGTAAACTACTTGTCGATATCAAGTAGTAATTCTTAAGATGACTGTTTGCCAACGGTCTATTCTAAAGAAAAATACTTTTGCAATTCTTTTCTCTCAAATTGTAAAATGTTTTGATGCCTTATATTAGCTACCTTGATTCATAGAAGTACTTTTGGTAACCTGAGCAAAGTTTTAAAAGGACCTGAAAGTCTTGTTTATCGCGGTAACAGACGAGACAACAACGCAGATGGCGTATTTTTGTTTTCACATCTTCTAAAAATTGATTGGTCTGACAAGTTTCCTTTGGTTCCGAAAGCATGGTTTGTCAGTGAGGATAATTTTCTCTTGGTCTTTCCAATATATAAAACCCCAGCATCTTTCCTTCGGTTCCATGAGCATTGTTTCCATTTTGCATTTCTTCCAAGTGCAGGAGCAAAAAGAAAAACATTGGCAGCGACTGCCTCTCGCACCGCCAATAATCTTCCCAAAAGCAACAGTTGTCTCTTTTTTTTTCATTCCATCTAGCAATTAGGAAAAAATAGCATAGTTTACAAATTAGGAAATAAAAACATGCTTTAAAACTCATCTGCTTTTCAAACAAAAGAAGACTAAACACTCAAACAACCATATTGAATGAGCTCTCTCTTGCCATCTTCCCATCTAGAAAGATAACCAAGTCATCAAATGGTGGCAGCACCTGCATGGAGCAGGAACACCAACAGAATTCCTTATGCAACAAGAGCCCTAAAATTCATCATCGTGGAAAGTGAGTTTGGACACTTTCGAGCACATTTCTCCATTTGAATCCTACAGAAATGATCCCTGAAAGTATAGTCCTGCCTTAACTTATCAAAGATTTCAGCAACATCTTAATTAGGGTTGAGCGAACACCTAGATGTCCGTGTTCGACGGGTTCGGCCGAACTTTAAAAAAAAGTCCGGGTCCGTGTCCCGGACTTTTACCGAACTTTTCCCGGACACCGAACCCCATTGAAGTCAATGGGGACCCGAACTTTAAGGCACTAAAATGGCTCTAAAACACCAAAGGAAAGGGCTAGAGTGCTGCAAATGGCAGCAAAACGTAATTAAGAGCATGGCAAGTGCTCTGCAAACAAATGTGGATAGGGAAATAACTTAAAACAACAAAAAAAAACAGAAAAATAAAACAATGTTCTTCTTCATCTCTGAAGGACGAGGCCCATATGGAGTAGGAGGGAGGTTGAGGTGGTGGTGGATGTGGCGGTGACTAGACATATGCCGGTTTTCGGTAATTCGATATATCGCGGTATTGCATAGCCACGGTATTGTTATTGTGGCATTTTTAAAATACCGAGTTTCTCTGTCAAGTCTGCCTGACTTGTGAATTGATACATTTCAGTGAGCTGGATGACTCATTCACTCACTCAGCTAACACCTTTCAGCATTAAGTCTCCTAACTATAAACAAAAATGATTACATTTGTATCTTTTCCTTCCCTCTGCCAGGGAGAAAGGAAGTTTAACCTCTTAAAGACTGGATCTTTTTCTGACACTTGCTGTTTGCAAGTTAAAATCAGTTTTTTTTTTGCTAGAAAAGTACTTAGAACCCCCAAACATTTTATATATTTTTTTAGCAGAGACCCTACAGAATAAAATGGCGATTGTTGTAATATTTTATGTCACACTGTATTTGCGCAGCAGTCTTTCAAACGCAATGATTAGACTTTAATGAATAAAAAAAAAAAAAAAAACGTAACAGTAAAGTTATCCCAATTTTTTTTTTTTTTGTTACACAGAGAATCGTGAGAGAATCGTGATCTTTATTCCAAGCTAAAAAATCGTGATTCTCATTTTGGCCAGAATCGTGCAGCTCTAATAAATATATATATACACACACACACGCCTAGCAGCCCACATTACATTATTATATAGCCATCAAGCAGTGTCTGGCCTACCTGGTGATGACTGGTCCTGGCGCTCTGATCCGATGGCCTGGTCTTTAAAGGGGCAAATCCTTGCGATCCAGAAGTGGTTAAACCTGCAGGAGGACCGGTGTTTTTATCTATTAATGACTTTACTATTGCTTTAGGCCTGGTTCACATGTATGCGGGTTGGTGGTTCACATGTATGCGGGTTGGCGGTTCACATGTATGCGGGTTGGCGGCCCACATTTGCACAGGCATAGCAGCCCATTGATTTGAACGGGCTGCTATGCCCTCATTTTCCGCAGAAAAAAGGTGCATGCAGCATTTTTTTAAAATTCAGTGGCCTTGAAATCCATCCTGCTTTTGCACCATGCGACTAACCTGCAGTTCCTGCTCTGGCAAGCTTTCTGCATTTTTTGTATACGTGGGCACGGCATTTAAAAATAAACAGTTTGCGTGTGCAGCAACGGCAGGTAAGTCGCATGGTGCAAAAGAAGGATGGATTTCATGGCCACTGCATTTTTTTAAATTCTGCATGCACCTTTTTTCAGCTGAAAACGCAGGCATAGCAGCTCAAGCCCATTCACATCAATGGGCTGCTATGCCTGTGCAAATGTGGGCCCCCAACCCGCATACATGTGAACCAGGCCTAAAGCAATAGTAAAGTCATTAATAGATAAAAACACCGGTCCTCCTGCAGGTTTAACCAATTAATGACTTTACTATTGCTTTAGGCCTGGTTCACATGTATGCGGGTTGGGGGCCCACATTTGCACAGGCATAGCAGCCCATTGATGTGAATGGGCTTGAGCTGCTATGCCTGCGTTTTCAGCTGAAAAAAGGTGCATGCAGAATTTAAAAAAATGCAGTGGCCATGAAATCCATCCTTCTTTTGCACCATGCGACTTACCTGCCGTTGCTGCACACGCAAACTGTTTATTTTTAAATGCCGTGCCCACGTATACAAAAAATGCAGAAAGCTTGCCAGAGCAGGAACTGCAGGTTAGTCGCATGGTGCAAAAGCAGGATGGATTTCAAGGCCACTGAATTTTAAAAAAATGCTGCATGCACCTTTTTTCTGCGGAAAATGAGGGCATAGCAGCCCATTCAAATCAATGGGCTGCTATGCCTGTGCAAATGTGAACCACCAACCCGCATACATGTGAACCAGGCCTAAAGCAATAGTAAAGTAATTTATAAACAACACCTCCTTCAGGTTTAACCACTTCTTGACCACAAGGATTTGCCCTCTTAATGACCAGGCCATCGGATCGGAGCCGAGCGCCAGAACCAGTTATCACCAGTTAGGCCAGACACTGCTTGATGACCTATTTTAGGCCTGGTTCACAGAGTCTGTACTGACTGACTATATAATAATGTGCATAAGTGAACCAAAGCCCCTAAATTCAGCAATGAAATTGAAGTGAGGTGGAAATTTAATAATTTAAATTTAATAATAGAATACCGTGATAATACCGTATACCGTGGCAAAACCTTAATCAATTAATCGCAGCATGAAAATCTGATACCGTCACAAGCCTAGCGGTGACATAGGCGTGCGCACAGGGTGTGCTGGGTGTGCCTGGGCACACCCTAATCACCTAGGGCACATAGCATTGCCAGTGAGGAGATGGGAAAGATCTCCCTGGGACCTGCTCTGCTCTATTTCTCCTTGCCTACAGGTACATGGCCCCGATACATTACTCTCCCTGCTGGCAAACACATGCATGTGTATTTCAACTTTGGGGTGCACACCTTAATGCAATAGGCTGCGCACACCTATGGGCGGTGTAGGTGGAAGCGGCGGTGGAGGAGGACCAGGGCCGGATTAACAGCATCATGGGCTTGGTGCTGAGGATTTTGAAGGGCCTTAAGGGCCGTGCCTTGCCATGCACCCAGAGGAGGAAGGGTGCAGCCATGCATGCCTAATTCAACATGGGATGCTGTCTCTGAAGCCCATAAACACATCCATGCATCGCCAACTGTCCCTCCTTGTCCGGCCTTCACGCTGTGTGGGGAGGTTCTGAGGGTGCTGCCTGGGGAAGCGAGCATAGAAGCCAGACTTCTGTGTTTACAAGTGACAGAAGAGCGGTAACAGTGAATATGGCCAACCCGGGGCCTATATAAAAGGTAGGGGCCTGGAGCTGCAGCTCCAATAGCCCCTACATTAATCTGGCCCTGAGGAGGAGGACGAGGTAGCCAACACTGCTTCTTTTCAAAAATTTTAAATGAGGGTACACCCCAAAAGAGTGAGAAAGAGCAAAAATGGAACAATGGGTGGGTAAGGTCGGTATCCATTGCTATTCTGCATAAGGTACGGAAAAGTCCCGTGGGATCCATGCCTGGTTCATTTTAATGAACGTGAGCTTGTCCACATTGTCTCTGGACAGGCGGCTGCGCTTGTCTGTTATAACGCCCCCAGCCGTGCTAAATACCCGTTCAGATAATACACTGGCTGCAGGGCACGCCAGCACCTCCAAGGCGTAAAGGGCAAGCTCAAGCCATGTGCCCAATTTGGAGACCCAGAAGTTGAAGGGGGCAGACCCGTCATTCACTACATGTAGGCGTGTGCACACATACTGCTCCACCATGTTGGTAAAATGCTGCCTCCTGCTAAGACGTTCCATCTGAGCTGCTGGTGCTGCTGTTTGTTGTGGCGTGCTGACAAAGCTTTTCCACATTTCGGCCATGCTAACCCTGCCTTCTGAGGTGCTGGCGGTGCCCTGGTTGCGTTGGCGACCTCCTCCTCCTCCTCCTCTGCCTTGTGCTTCCACTGTGGCCCCGCTGTCAGATGGGAATGCCAGCAGCATGGCGTCTACCAGCGTGCGCTTGTACTCGCGCATCTTGCGATCGCGCTCCAGTGAGTGAATTAAGGACGGTACGTTGTCCTTGTAACGGGGATCCAGCAGCGTGGCCACCCAGTAATCAGCACAAGTTAGAATGTGGGCAACTCGGCGGTCGTTGTGGAGACACTGCAGCATGTAATCGCTCATGTGTGCCAGGCTGCCCAGAGGCAACGAAAGGCTGTCCTCTGTGGGAGGTGTATCGTCCGTGTCCTCTGTATCCCCCCAGCCACGCACCAGTGATGGCCATGAGCTGGCCTGGGTGCCACCCTGCTGTGAACATGGTTCCATCTCCTCCTCCAGCTCCTCCTCCTCCTCATCCTCCTCATCCTCCAGAACTGTGCCCCTGCTGGACAATTGCGTCCCTGGCGTTTGCGTGTGCAGGAACCCACCCTCGGAGCCCCTTGCGAATGACTGCCCTGAAAGCCTTGGAAATGTTACCTCTTCATCCTCCTCCTCCTCCTCATCCTGTGCCACATCCTCTTCCATCATCGCCCGAATTGTTTTTTCAAGGAGGCATGGAAGTGGGATAGTTAAGCTGAGAACGGCGTCATTGCCACTGGCCATGTTGGTGGAGTACTCAAAACAGCGCAACAAGGCACACAGGTCTCGCATGGAGGCCCAGTTAAATTAAATAGCGGAATAGAAAATATGATCCAAAAAAAGTGTATGTATATCACACGTACACAACCACACTGGGCCCCAATTACTATTGTTTGTACCCCTAAAAGGCTAGATGAGGAGTAGGGGGAGTATGGAACAGGCAGCACCCTCAAACCTTCAGAAGTATGAGATGAACCCCAACAACTTGGAAAGGTGGATCTCTCTCACACGTACCGACACAGACTATCCCGCAATTCAATTGATCCTCAAAGGTTTTTATTGAATAGCGGAATAGGAAATATGATCAAAAAAAGTGTATGTATCTCGCACGTACACAACCACACTAGGCCCCAATTACTATTGTTTGTACCCCTAAAAGGCTAGATGAGGAGTAGGGGGGGTATGGAACAGGCAGCACCCTCAAACCTTCAGAAGTATGAGATGAACCCCAACAACTTGGAAAGGTGGATCTCTCTCACACGTACCGACACAGACTATCCCCCAATTTAACTGATCCCCAAAGGTTTTTGATTAAATAGCGGAATAGAAAATATGATCCCAAAAAAGTGTATGTATATCACACGTACACAACCACACTAGGCCCCAATTACTATTGTTTGTACCCCTAAAAGGCTAGGAGTAGGGGGAGTATGGAACAGGCAGCACCCTCAAACCTTCAGAAGTATGAGATGAACCCCAACAACTTGGAAAGGTGGATCTCTCTCACACGTACCAACACAGACTATCCCCCAATTTAACTGATCCCCAAAGGTTTTTGATTAAATAGCGGAATAGAAAATATGATCCCAAAAAAGTGTATGTATATCACACGTACACAACCACACTAGGCCCCAATTACTATTGTTTGTACCCCTAAAAGGCTAGGAGTAGGGGGAGTATGGAACAGGCAGCACCCTCAAACCTTCAGAAGTATGAGATGAACCCCAACAACTTGGAAAGGTGGATCTCTCTCACACGTACCAACACAGACTATCCCCCAATTTAACTGATCCCCAAAGGTTTTTGATTAAATAGCGGAATAGAAAATATGATCCCAAAAAAGTGTATGTATATCACACGTACACAACCACACTAGGCCCCAATTACTATTGTTTGTACCCCTAAAAGGCTAGGAGTAGGGGGAGTATGGAACAGGCAGCACCCTCAAACCTTCAGAAGTATGAGATGAACCCCAACAACTTGGAAAGGTGGATCTCTCTCACACGTACCAACACAGACTATCCCCCAATTTAACTGATCCCCAAAGGTTTTTGATTAAATAGCGGAATAGAAAATATGATCCCAAAAAAGTGTATGTATATCACACGTACACAACCACACTAGGCCCCAATTACTATTGTTTGTACCCCTAAAAGGCTAGATGAGGAGTAGGGGGAGTATGGAACAGGCAGCACCCTCAAACCTTCAGAAGTATGAGATGAACCCCAACAACTTGGAAAGGTGGATCTCTCTCACACGTACCGACACAGACTATCCCGCAATTCAATTGATCCTCAAAGGTTTTTATTGAATAGCGGAATAGGAAATATGATCAAAAAAAGTGTATGTATCTCGCACGTACACAACCACACTAGGCCCCAATTACTATTGTTTGTACCCCTAAAAGGCTAGATGAGGAGTAGGGGGGGTATGGAACAGGCAGCACCCTCAAACCTTCAGAAGTATGAGATGAACCCCAACAACTTGGAAAGGTGGATCTCTCTCACACGTACCGACACAGACTATCCCCCAATTTAACTGATCCCCAAAGGTTTTTGATTAAATAGCGGAATAGAAAATATGATCCCAAAAAAGTGTATGTATATCACACGTACACAACCACACTAGGCCCCAATTACTATTGTTTGTACCCCTAAAAGGCTAGGAGTAGGGGGAGTATGGAACAGGCAGCACCCTCAAACCTTCAGAAGTATGAGATGAACCCCAACAACTTGGAAAGGTGGATCTCTCTCACACGTACCAACACAGACTATCCCCCAATTTAACTGATCCCCAGAGGTTTTTGATTAAATAGCGGAATAGAAAATATGATCCCAAAAAAGTGTATGTATATCACACGTACACAACCACACTAGGCCCCAATTACTATTGTTTGTACCCCTAAAAGGCTAGGAGTAGGGGGAGTATGGAACAGGCAGCACCCTCAAACCTTCAGAAGTATGAGATGAACCTCAACAACTTGGAAAGGTGGATCTCTCTCACACGTACCAACACAGACTATCCCCCAATTTAACTGATCCCCAAAGGTTTTTGATTAAATAGCGGAATAGAAAATATGATCCCAAAAAAGTGTATGTATATCACACGTACACAACCACACTAGGCCCCAATTACTATTGTTTGTACCCCTAAAAGGCTAGGAGTAGGGGGAGTATGGAACAGGCAGCACCCTCAAACCTTCAGAAGTATGAGATGAACCCCAACAACTTGGAAAGGTGGATCTCTCTCACACGTACCGACACAGACTATCCCCCAATTTAACTGATCCCCAAAGGTTTTTGATTAAATAGCGGAATAGAAAATATGATCCCAAAAAAGTGTATGTATATCACACGTACACAACCACACTGGGCCCCAATTACTATTGTTTGTACCCCTAAAAGGCTAGATGAGGAGTAGGGGGAGTATGGAACAGGCAGCACCCTCAAACCTTCAGAAGTATGAGATGAACCCCAACAACTTGGAAAGGTGGATCTCTCTCACACGTACCGACACAGACTATCCCGCAATTCAATTGATCCTCAAAGGTTTTTATTGAATAGCGGAGTAGGAAATATGATCAAAAAAAGTGTATGTATCTCGCACGTACACAACCACACTAGGCCCCAATTACTATTGTTTGTACCCCTAAAAGGCTAGATGAGGAGTAGGGGGGGTATGGAACAGGCAGCACCCTCAAACCTTCAGAAGTATGAGATGAACCCCAACAACTTGGAAAGGTGGATCTCTCTCACACGTACCGACACAGACTATCCCCCAATTTAACTGATCCCCAAAGGTTTTTGATTAAATAGCGGAATAGAAAATATGATCCCAAAAAAGTGTATGTATATCACACGTACACAACCACACTGGGCCCCAATTACTATTGTTTGTACCCCTAAAAGGCTAGATGAGGAGTAGGGGGAGTATGGAACAGGCAGCACCCTCAAACCTTCAGAAGTATGAGATGAACCCCAACAACTTGGAAAGGTGGATCTCTCTCACACGTACCAACACAGACTATCCCCCAATTTAACTGATCCCCAAAGGTTTTTGATTAAATAGCGGAATAGAAAATATGATCCCAAAAAAGTGTATGTATATCACACGTACACAACCACACTAGGCCCCAATTACTATTGTTTGTACCCCTAAAAGGCTAGGAGTAGGGGGAGTATGGAACAGGCAGCACCCTCAAACCTTCAGAAGTATGAGATGAACCCCAACAACTTGGAAAGGTGGATCTCTCTCACACGTACCAACACAGACTATCCCCCAATTTAACTGATCCCCAAAGGTTTTTGATTAAATAGCGGAATAGAAAATATGATCCAAAAAAAGTGTATGTATATCACACGTACACAACCACACTAGGCCCCAATTACTATTGTTTGTACCCCTAAAAGGCTAGGAGTAGGGGGAGTATGGAACAGGCAGCACCCTCAAACCTTCAGAAGTATGAGATGAACCCCAACAACTTGGAAAGGTGGATCTCTCTCACACGTACCAACACAGACTATCCCCCAATTTAACTGATCCCCAAAGGTTTTTGATTAAATAGCGGAATAGAAAATATGATCCCAAAAAAGTGTATGTATATCACACGTACACAACCACACTAGGCCCCAATTACTATTGTTTGTACCCCTAAAAGGCTAGGAGTAGGGGGAGTATGGAACAGGCAGCACCCTCAAACCTTCAGAAGTATGAGATGAACCTCAACAACTTGGAAAGGTGGATCTCTCTCACACGTACCAACACAGACTATCCCCCAATTTAACTGATCCCCAAAGGTTTTTGATTAAATAGCGGAATAGAAAATATGATCCCAAAAAAGTGTATGTATATCACACGTACACAACCACACTAGGCCCCAATTACTATTGTTTGTACCCCTAAAAGGCTAGGAGTAGGGGGAGTATGGAACAGGCAGCACCCTCAAACCTTCAGAAGTATGAGATGAACCCCAACAACTTGGAAAGGTGGATCTCTCTCACACGTACCAACACAGACTATCCCCCAATTTAACTGATCCCCAGAGGTTTTTGATTAAATAGCGGAATAGAAAATATGATCCCAAAAAAGTGTATGTATATCACACGTACACAACCACACTAGGCCCCAATTACTATTGTTTGTACCCCTAAAAGGCTAGGAGTAGGGGGAGTATGGAACAGGCAGCACCCTCAAACCTTCAGAAGTATGAGATGAACCTCAACAACTTGGAAAGGTGGATCTCTCTCACACGTACCAACACAGACTATCCCCCAATTTAACTGATCCCCAAAGGTTTTTGATTAAATAGCGGAATAGAAAATATGATCCCAAAAAAGTGTATGTATATCACACGTACACAACCACACTAGGCCCCAATTACTATTGTTTGTACCCCTAAAAGGCTAGGAGTAGGGGGAGTATGGAACAGGCAGCACCCTCAAACCTTCAGAAGTATGAGATGAACCCCAACAACTTGGAAAGGTGGATCTCTCTCACACGTACCAACACAGACTATCCCCCAATTTAACTGATCCCCAAAGGTTTTTGATTAAATAGCGGAATAGAAAATATGATCCCAAAAAAGTGTATGTATATCACACGTACACAACCACACTAGGCCCCAATTACTATTGTTTGTACCCCTAAAAGGCTAGATGAGGAGTAGGGGGAGTATGGAACAGGCAGCACCCTCAAACCTTCAGTATGAGATTGTGTTCACTGTACCCCACAAAGATTGAGTTCACTGCACCCCACAATGATTGTGTTCACTGCACCCCACAAAGATTGTGTTCACTGCACCTCACAAAGATTGTGTTCACTGTACCCCCCAAAGATTGTGTTCACTGCACCCCACAAAGATTCTGTTCACTGTACCCCACAAAGATTGTGTTCACTGCACCCCAAAAAGATTGTGTTCACTGCACCCCAAAAAGGATGTTGTTCACTGCACCCCAAAAAGGATGTTGTTCACTCCACCCCAAAAAGATTGTGTTCACTGCACCCCACAAAGATTGTGTTCACTGCACCCCAAAAAGATTGTGTTCACTGCACCCCAAAAATGATTTTGTTCACTGCACCCCAAAAAGGATTTTGTTCACTGCACCCCAAAAAGGATGTTGTTCACTCCACCCCAAAAAGATTGTGTTCACTGCACCCCAAAAAGATTGTGTTCACTGCACCCCACAAAGGATTTTGTTCACTGCACCCCAAAAAGATTGTGTTCACTGCACCCCAAAAAGGATGTTGTTCACTGCACCCCAAAAAGGATTTTGTTCACTGCACCCCAAAAAGATTGTGTTCACTGCACCCCACAAAGGATTTTGTTCACTGCACCCCACAAAGATTGTGTTCACTGCACACCAAAAAGGATTGTGTTCACTGCACCCCAAAAAGATTTTGTTCACTGCACCCCAAAAAGATTGTGTTCACTGCAGCCCAAAAAGATTGTGTTCACTGCAGCCCAAAAAGATTGTGTTCACTGCAGCCCAAAAAGATTGTGTTCACTGCAGCCCAAAAAGATTGTGTTCACTGCTGCCCAAAAAGATTGTGTTCACTGCAGCTCACACACAGAAAAATGGATGTGGATCACTGACACCTGCCTATCTCCAATCCCATACCACACAGCAATATCGATTGTAGTTTGTAGAACACAGTTTCCCTAAAATTCAGCAGACTCTGTCCCTAACAGGATTGAGAAGAGATCGTAGATCAGGATTGAGTGCAGACCCCACCCCCCACACAGCAATATCGATTGTAGTTTGTAGAAGACACTGACCCTATATAATTCAGCAGACTCTATCCCTAAAATGCCTACAACTCGCCCTGCCTAAACACTCCGACCTGTCCCTCAATTCTATCCGGACACAAATGGTTTTTTCCTGCCTATCTTTCCCTAATCAGCAGCCAGCACGTTGATGTGTGCTCTGTCCCTGAATCTAAGCAGCATAATGACGCCGCTGCGGCTGCCTCGAACTTATAAAGACTTGGTCACATGCTTCAGACGGCCAATCACAGCTACTGAGACATTTGCAGGCATGGCTGGGATGGCTTAAGGCACACCAGTTAAACGATTGTTGATTGGCTGTTGAAAGCCCGCCATGAAAAGAGCGCCAAAGCATGCAAAACCCGGAAATAAAACGACCGAACACGGATTTTTACCCGAACATACAGTAAAGTGTCCGTGTCCGTGTTCGGGTACAAAAAATCCAATTATTCGGTACGAACACGAATAATACAGTCAGTGTTCGCTCAACACTAATCTTAATCACTGTTCCTTCAACAAATGGTGAACATGTTTGTCAACCTCCAATGTAAACTACTTGTCGATATCAAGTAGTAATTCTTAAGATGCCTGTTTGCCAACGGTCTATTCTAAAGAAAAATACTTTTGCAATTCTTTTCTCTCAAATTGTAAAATGTTTTGATGCCTTATATTAGCTACCTTGATTCATAGACGTACTTTTGGTAACCTGAGCAAAGTTTTAAAAGAACCTGAAAGTCTTGTTTATCGCGGTAACAGGCGAGACAACAACGCAGATGGCGTATTTTTGTTTTCACATCTTCTAAAAATTGATTGGTCTGACAAGTTTCCTTTGGTTTCGAAAGCATAGTTTGTCAGTGAGGATAATTTTCTCTTGGTCTTTCCAATATATAAAGCCCCAGCATCTTTCCTTGGGTTCCATGAGCATTGTTTCCATTTTGCATTTCTTCCAAGTGCAGGAGCAAAAAGAAAAACATTGGCAGCGACTGCCTCTCGCACCGCCAATAATCTTCCCACAAGCAACAGTTGTCTCTTTTTTTTTCATTCCATCTAGCAATTAGGAAAAAATAGCATAGTTTACAAATTAGGAAATAAAAACATGCTTTAAAACTCATCTGCTTTTCAAACAAAAGAAGACTAAACACTCAAACAACCACTCTGAATGAGCTCTCTCTTGCCATCTTCCCATCTAGAAAGATAACCAAGTCATCAAATGGTGGCAGCACCTGCATGGAGTAGGAACACCAACAGAATTCCTTATGCAACAAGAGCCCTAAAATTCATCATTGTGGAGAGTGAGTTTGGACACTTTCGAGCACATTTCTCCATTTGAATCCTACAGAAATGATCCCTGAAAGTATAGTCCTGCCTTAACTTATCAAAGATTTCAGCAACATCTTAATCACTGTTCCTTCAACAAATGGTGAACATGTTTGTCAACCTCCAATGTAAACTACTTGTCGATATCAAGTAGTAATTCTTAAGATGCCTGTTTGCCAACGGTCTATTCTAAAGAAAAATACTTTTGCAATTCTTTTCTCTCAAATTGTAAAATGTTTTGATGCCTTATATTAGCTACCTTGATTCATAGACGTACTTTTGGTAACCTGAGCAAAGTTTTAAAAGAACCTGAAAGTCTTGTTTATCGCGGTAACAGGCGAGACAACAACGCAGATGGCGTATTTTTGTTTTCACATCTTCTAAAAATTGATTGGTCTGACAAGTTTCCTTTGGTTTCGAAAGCATAGTTTGTCAGTGAGGATAATTTTCTCTTGGTCTTTCCAATATATAAAGCCCCAGCATCTTTCCTTGGGTTCCATGAGCATTGTTTCCATTTTGCATTTCTTCCAAGTGCAGGAGCAAAAAGAAAAACATTGGCAGCGACTGCCTCTCGCACCACCAATAATCTTCCCACAAGCAACAGTTGTCTCTTTTTTTTTCATTCCATCTAGCAATTAGGAAAAAATAGCATAGTTTACAAATTAGGAAATAAAAACATGCTTTAAAACTCATCTGCTTTTCAAACAAAAGAAGACTAAACACTCAAACAACCACTCTGAATGAGCTCTCTCTTGCCATCTTCCCATTTAGAAAGATAACCAAGTCATCAAATGGTGGCAGCACCTGCATGGAGTAGGAACAACAACAGAATTCCTTATGCAACAAGAGCCCTAAAATTCATCATTGTGGAGAGTGAGTTTGGACACTTTCGAGCACATTTCTACATTTGAATCCTACAGAAATGATCCCTGAAAGTATAGTCCTGCCTTTACTTATCAAAGATTTCAGCAACATCTTAATCACTGTTCCTTCAACAAATGGTGAACATGTTTGTCAACCTCCAATGTAAACTACTTGTCGATATCAAGTAGTAATTCTTAAGATGCCTGTTTGCCAACGGTCTATTCTAAAGAAAAATACTTTTGCAATTCTTTTCTCTCAAATTGTAAAATGTTTTGATGCCTTATATTAGCTACCTTGATTCATAGACGTACTTTTGGTAACCTGAGCAAAGTTTTAAAAGGACCTTAAAGTCTTGTTTATCGCGGTAACAGGCGAGACAACAACGCAGATGGCGTATTTTTGTTTTCACATCTTCTAAAAATTGATTGGTCTGACAAGTTTCCTTTGGTTTCGAAAGCATAGTTTGTCAGTGAGGATAATTTTCTCTTGGTCTTTCCAATATATAAAGCCCCAGCATCTTTCCTTGGGTTCCATGAGCATTGTTTCCATTTTGCATTTCTTCCAAGTGCAGGAGCAAAAAGAAAAACATTGGCAGCGACTGCCTCTCGCACCGCCAAAAATCTTCCCACAAGCAACAGTTGTCTCTTTTTTTTTCATTCCATCTAGCAATTAGGAAAAAATAGCATAGTTTACAAATTAGGAAATAAAAACATACTTTAAAACTCAACTGCTTTTCAAACAAAAGAAGACTAAACACTCAAACAACCACTCTGAATGAGTTCTCTCTTGCCATCTTCCCATCTAGAAAGATAACCAAGTCATCAAATGGTGGCAGCACGTGCATGGAGCAGGAACACCAACAGAATTCCTTATGCGACAAGAGCCCTAAAATTCATCATTGTGGAGAGTGAGTTTGGACACTTTCGAGCACATTTCTCCATTTGAATCCTACAAAAATGATCCCTGAAAGTATAGTCCTGCCTCAACTTATCAAAGATTTCAGCAACATCTTAATCACTGTTCCTTCAACAAATGGTGAACATGTTTGTCAACCTCCAATGTAAACTACTTGTTGATATCAAGTAGTAATTCTTAAGATGCCTGTTTGCCAACGGTCTATTCTAAAGAAAAATACTTTTGCAATTCTTTTCTCTCAAATTGTAAAATGTTTTGATGGCTTATATTAGCTACCTTGATTCATAGACGTACTTTTGGTAACCTGAGCAAAGTTTTAAAAGGACCTTAAAGTCTTGTTTATCGCGGTAACAGGCGAGACAACAACGCAGATGGCATATTTTTGTTTTTACATCTTCTAAAAATTGATTGGTCTGACAAGTTTCCTTTGGTTTCGAAAGCATAGTTTGTCAGTGAGGATAATTTTCTCTTGGTCTTTTACAATATATAAAGCCCCAGCATCTTTCCTTGGGTTCCATGAGCATTGTTTCCATTTTGCATTTCTTCCAAGTGCAGGAGCAAAAAGAAAAACATTGGCAGCGACTGCCTCTCGCACCGCCAATAATCTTCCCACAAGCAACAGTTGTCTCTTTTTTTCATTCCATCTAGCAATTAGGAAAAAATAGCATAGTTTACAAATTTGGAAATAAAAACATGCTTTAAAACTCAGCTGCTTTTCAAACAAAAGAAGACTAAACACTCAAACAACCACTCTGAATGAGCTCTCTCTTGCCATCTTCCCATCTATAAAGATAACCAAGTCATCAAATGGTGGCAGCACCTGCATGGAACAGGAACAACAACAGAAATCCTTATGCGACAAGAGCCCTAAAATTCATCATTGTGGAGAGTGAGTTTGGACACATTCGAGCACATTTCTCCATTTGAATCCTACAGAAATGATCCCTGAAAGTATAATCCTGCCTTAACTTATCAAAGATTTCAGCAACATCTTAATCACTGTTCCTTCAACAAATGGTGAACATGTTTGTCAACCTCCAATGTAAACTACTTGTCGATATCAAGTAGTAATTCTTAAGATGCCTGTTTGCCAACGGTCTATTCTAAAGAAAAATACTTTTGCAATTCTTTTCTCTCAAATTGTAAAATGTTTTGATGCCTTATATTAGTTACCTTGATTCATAGAAGTCCTTTTGGTAACCTGAGCAAAGTTTTAAAATGACCTGAAAGTCTTGTTTATCGCGGTAACAGGCGAGACAACAACGCAGATGGCGTATTTTTGTTTTCACATCTTCTAAAAATTGATTGGTCTGGCAAGTTTCCTTTGGTTCCGAAAGCATGGTTTGTCAGTGAGGATAATTTTCTCTTGGTCTTTCCAATATATAAAGCCCCAGCATCTTTCCTTGGGTTCCATGAGCATTGTTTCCATTTTGCATTTCTTCCAAGTGCAGGAGCAAAAAGAAAAACATTGGCAGCGACTGCCTCTCGCACCGCCAATAATCTTACCACAAGCAACAGTTGTCTCTTTTTTTTTCATTCCATCTAGCAATTAGGAAAAAATAGCATAGTTTACAAATTAGGAAATAAAAACATGCTTTAAAACTCATCTGCTTTTCAAACAAAAGAAGACTAAACACTCAAACAACCACTCTGAATGAGCTCTCTCTTGCCATCTTCCCATCTAGAAAGATAACCAAGTCATCAAATGGTGGCAGCACCTGCATGGAGCAAGAACAACAACAGAATTCCTTATGCGACAAGAGCCCTAAAATTCATCATTGTGGAGAGTGAGTTTGGACACTTTCGAGCACATTTCTCCATTTGAATCCTACAGAAATGATCCCTGAAAGTATAGTCCTGCCTTAACTTATCAAAGATTTCAGCAACATCTTAATCACTGTTCCTTCAACAAATGGTGAACATGTTTGTCAACCTCCAATGTAAACTACTTGTCGATATCAAGTAGTAATTCTTAAGATGCCTGTTTGCCAACGGTCTATTCTAAAGAAAAATACTTTTGCAATTCTTTTCTCTCAAATTGTAAAATGTTTTGATGCCTTATATTAGCTACCTTGATTCATAGACGTACTTTTGGTAACCTGAGCAAAGTTTTAAAAGGACCTTAAAGTCTTGTTTATCGCGGTAACAGGCGAGACAACAACGCAGATGGCGTATTTTTGTTTTCACATCTTCTAAAAATTGATTGGTCTGACAAGTTTCCTTTGGTTTCGAAAGCATAGTTTGTCAGTGAGGATAATTTTCTCTTGGTCTTTCCAATATATAAAGCCCCAGCATCTTTCCTTGGGTTCCATGAGCATTGTTTCCATTTTGCATTTCTTCCAAGTGCAGGAGCAAAAAGAAAAACATTGGCAGCGACTGCCTCTCGCACCGCCAAAAATCTTCCCACAAGCAACAGTTGTCTCTTTTTTTTTCATTCCATCTAGCAATTAGGAAAAAATAGCATAGTTTACAAATTAGGAAATAAAAACATACTTTAAAACTCAACTGCTTTTCAAACAAAAGAAGACTAAACACTCAAACAACCACTCTGAATGAGTTCTCTCTTGCCATCTTCCCATCTAGAAAGATAACCAAGTCATCAAATGGTGGCAGCACGTGCATGGAGCAGGAACACCAACAGAATTCCTTATGCGACAAGAGCCCTAAAATTCATCATTGTGGAGAGTGAGTTTGGACACTTTCGAGCACATTTCTCCATTTGAATCCTACAAAAATGATCCCTGAAAGTATAGTCCTGCCTCAACTTATCAAAGATTTCAGCAACATCTTAATCACTGTTCCTTCAACAAATGGTGAACATGTTTGTCAACCTCCAATGTAAACTACTTGTTGATATCAAGTAGTAATTCTTAAGATGCCTGTTTGCCAACGGTCTATTCTAAAGAAAAATACTTTTGCAATTCTTTTCTCTCAAATTGTAAAATGTTTTGATGGCTTATATTAGCTACCTTGATTCATAGACGTACTTTTGGTAACCTGAGCAAAGTTTTAAAAGGACCTTAAAGTCTTGTTTATCGCGTTAACAGGCGAGACAACAACGCAGATGGCATATTTTTGTTTTTACATCTTCTAAAAATTGATTGGTCTGACAAGTTTCCTTTGGTTTCGAAAGCATAGTTTGTCAGTGAGGATAATTTTCTCTTGGTCTTTTACAATATATAAAGCCCCAGCATCTTTCCTTGGGTTCCATGAGCATTGTTTCCATTTTGCATTTCTTCCAAGTGCAGGAGCAAAAAGAAAAACATTGGCAGCGACTGCCTCTCGCACCGCCAATAATCTTCCCACAAGCAACAGTTGTCTCTTTTTTTCATTCCATCTAGCAATTAGGAAAAAATAGCATAGTTTACAAATTTGGAAATAAAAACATGCTTTAAAACTCAGCTGCTTTTCAAACAAAAGAAGACTAAACACTCAAACAACCACTCTGAATGAGCTCTCTCTTGCCATCTTCCCATCTAGAAAGATAACCAAGTCATCAAATGGTGGCAGCACCTGCATGGAACAGGAACAACAACAGAAATCCTTATGCGACAAGAGCCCTAAAATTCATCATTGTGGAGAGTGAGTTTGGACACATTCGAGCACATTTCTCCATTTGAATCCTACAGAAATGATCCCTGAAAGTATAATCCTGCCTTAACTTATCAAAGATTTCAGCAACATCTTAATCACTGTTCCTTCAACAAATGGTGAACATGTTTGTCAACCTCCAATGTAAACTACTTGTCGATATCAAGTAGTAATTCTTAAGATGCCTGTTTGCCAACGGTCTATTCTAAAGAAAAATACTTTTGCAATTCTTTTCTCTCAAATTGTAAAATGTTTTGATGCCTTATATTAGTTACCTTGATTCATAGAAGTCCTTTTGGTAACCTGAGCAAAGTTTTAAAATGACCTGAAAGTCTTGTTTATCGCGGTAACAGGCGAGACAACAACGCAGATGGCGTATTTTTGTTTTCACATCTTCTAAAAATTGATTGGTCTGGCAAGTTTCCTTTGGTTCCGAAAGCATGGTTTGTCAGTGAGGATAATTTTCTCTTGGTCTTTCCAATATATAAAGCCCCAGCATCTTTCCTTGGGTTCCATGAGCATTGTTTCCATTTTGCATTTCTTCCAAGTGCAGGAGCAAAAAGAAAAACATTGGCAGCGACTGCCTCTCGCACCGCCAATAATATTACCACAAGCAACAGTTGTCTCTTTTTTTTTCATTCCATCTAGCAATTAGGAAAAAATAGCATAGTTTACAAATTAGGAAATAAAAACATGCTTTAAAACTCATCTGCTTTTCAAACAAAAGAAGACTAAACACTCAAACAACCACTCTGAATGAGCTCTCTCTTGCCATCTTCCCATCTAGAAAGATAACCAAGTCATCAAATGGTGGCAGCACCTGCATGGAGCAAGAACAACAACAGAATTCCTTATGCGACAAGAGCCCTAAAATTCATCATTGTGGAGAGTGAGTTTGGACACTTTCGAGCACATTTCTCCATTTGAATCCTACAGAAATGATCCCTGAAAGTATAGTCCTGCCTTAACTTATCAAAGATTTCAGCAACATCTTAATCACTGTTCCTTCAACAAATGGTGAACATGTTTGTCAACCTCCAATGTAAACTACTTGTCGATATCAAGTAGTAATTCTTAAGATGCCTGTTTGCCAACGGTCTATTCTAAAGAAAAATACTTTTGCAATTCTTTTCTCTCAAATTGTAAAATGTTTTGATGCCTTATATTAGCTACCTTGATTCATAGAAGTACTTTTGGTAACCTGAGCAAAGTTTTAAAAGGACCTGAAAGTCTTGTTTATCGCGGTAACAGACGAGACAACAACGCAGATGGCGTATTTTTGTTTTCACATCTTCTAAAATTTGATTGGTCTGACAAGTTTCCTTTGGTTCCGAAAGCATGGTTTGTCAGTGAGGATAATTTTCTCTTGGTCTTTCCAATATATAAAGCCCCAGCATCTTTCCTTGGGTTCCATGAGCATTGTTTCCATTTTGCATTTCTTCCAAGTGCAGGAGCAAAAAGAAAAACATTGGCAGCGACTGCCTCTCGTACCGCCAATAATCTTCCCACAAGCAACAGTTGTCTCTTTTTTTTTCATTCCATCTAGCAATTAGGAAAAAATAGCATAGTTTACAAATTAGGAAATAAAAACATGCTTTAAAACTCATCTGCTTTTCAAACAAAAGAAGACTAAACACTCAAACAACCACTCTGAATGAGCTCACTCTTGCCATCTTCCCATCTAGAAAGATAACCAAGTCATCAAATGGTGGCAGCACCTGCATGGAGTAGGAACACCAACAGAATTCCTTATGCAACAAGAGCCCTAAAATTCATCATCGTGGAAAGTGAGTTTGGACACTTTCGAGCACATTTCTCCATTTGAATCCTACAGAAATGATCCCTGAAAGTATAGTCCTGCCTTAACTTATCAAAGATTTCAGCAACATCTTAATAACTGTTCCTTCAACAAATGGTGAACATGTTTGTCAACCTCCAATGTAAACTACTTGTCGATATCAAGTAGTAATTCTTAAGATGCCTGTTTGCCAACGGTCTATTCTAAAGAAAAATACTTTTGCAATTCTTTTCTCTCAAATTGTAAAATGTTTTGATGCCTTATATTAGCTACCTTGATTCATAGACGTACTTTTGGTAACCTGAGCAAAGTTTTAAAAGAACCTGAAAGTCTTGTTTATCGCGGTAACAGGCGAGACAACAACGCAGATGGCGTATTTTTGTTTTAACATCTTCTAAAAATTGATTGGTCTGACAAGTTTCCTTTGGTTTCGAAAGCATAGTTTGTCAGTGAGGATAATTTTCTCTTGGTCTTTCCAATATATAAAGCCCCAGCATCTTTCCTTGGGTTCCATGAGCATTGTTTCCATTTTGCATTTCTTCCAAGTGCAGGAGCAAAAAGAAAAACATTGGCAGCGACTGCCTCTCGCACCGCCAATAATCTTCCCACAAGCAACAGTTGTCTCTTTTTTTTTCATTCCATCTAGCAATTAGGAAAAAATAGCATAGTTTACAAATTAGGAAATAAAAACATGCTTTAAAACTCATCTGCTTTTCAAACAAAAGAAGACTAAACACTCAAACAACCACTCTGAATGAGCTCTCTCTTGCCATCTTCCCATCTAGAAAGATAACCAAGTCATCAAATGGTGGCAGCACCTGCATGGAGTAGGAACACCAACAGAATTCCTTATGCAACAAGAGCCCTAAAATTCATCATTGTGGAGAGTGAGTTTGGACACTTTCGAGCACATTTCTCCATTTGAATCCTACAGAAATGACCCCTGAAAGTATAGTCCTGCCTTTACTTATCAAAGATTTCAGCAACATCTTAATCACTGTTCCTTCAACAAATGGTGAACATGTTTGTCAACCTCCAATGTAAACTACTTGTCGATATCAAGTAGTAATTCTTAAGATGCCTGTTTGCCAACGGTCTATTCTAAAGAAAAATACTTTTGCAATTCTTTTCTCTCAAATTGTAAAATGTTTTGATGCCTTATATTAGCTACCTTGATTCATAGACGTACTTTTGGTAACCTGAGCAAAGTTTTAAAAGGACCTTAAAGTCTTGTTTATCGCGGTAACAGGCGAGACAACAACGCAGATGGCGTATTTTTGTTTTCACATCTTCTAAAAATTGATTGGTCTGACAAGTTTCCTTTGGTTTCGAAAGCATAGTTTGTCAGTGAGGATAATTTTCTCTTGGTCTTTCCAATATATAAAGCCCCAGCATCTTTCCTTGGGTTCCATGAGCATTGTTTCCATTTTGCATTTCTTCCAAGTGCAGGAGCAAAAAGAAAAACATTGGCAGCGACTGCCTCTCGCACCGCCAATAATCTTCCCACAAGCAACAGTTGTCTCTTTGTTTTTCATTCCATCTAGCAATTAGGAAAAAATAGCATAGTTTACAAATTAGGAAATAAAAACATGCTTTAAAACTCATCTGCTTTTCAAACAAAAGAAGACTAAACACTCAAACAACCACTCTGAATGAGCTCTCTCTTGCCATCTTCCCATCTAGAAAGATAACCAAGTCATCAAATGGTGGCAGCACCTGCATGGAGTAGGAACACCAACAGAATTCCTTATGCAACAAGAGCCCTAAAATTCATCATCATGGAAAGTGAGTTTGGACACTTTCGAGCACATTTCTCCATTTGAATCCTACAGAAATGATCCCTGAAAGTATAGTCCTGCCTTTACTTATCAAAGATTTCAGCAACATCTTAATCACTGTTCCTTCAACAAATGGTGAACATGTTTGTCAACCTCCAATGTAAACTACTTGTCGATATCAAGTAGTAATTCTTAAGATGCCTGTTTGCCAACGGTCTATTCTAAAGAAAAATACTTTAGCAATTCTTTTCTCTCAAATTGTAAAATGTTTTGATGCCTTATATTAGCTACCTTGATTCATAGAAGTACTTTTGGTAACCTGAGCAAAGTTTTAAAAGGACCTGAAAGTCTTGTTTATCGCGGTAACAGGCGAGACAACAACGCAGATGGCGTATTTTTGTTTTCACATCTTCTAAAAATTGATTGGTCTGGCAAGTTTCCTTTGGTTCCGAAAGCATGGTTTGTCAGTGAGGATAATTTTCTCTTGGTCTTTCCAATATATAAAGCCCCAGCATCTTTCCTTGGGTTCCATGAGCATTGTTTCCATTTTGCATTTCTTCCAAGTGCAGGAGCAAAAAGAAAACCATTGGCAGCGACTGCCTCTCGCACCGCCAATAATCTTACCACATGCAACAGTTGTCTCTTTTTTTTTCATTCCATCTAGCAATTAGGAAAAAATAGCATAGTTTACAAATTAGGAAATAAAAACATGCTTTAAAACTCATCTGCTTTTCAAACAAAAGAAGACTAAACACTTAAACAACCACTCTGAATGAGCTCTCTCTTGCCATCTTCCCATCTAGAAAGATAACCAAGTCATCAAATGGTGGCAGCACCTGCATGGAGCAAGAACAACAACAGAATTCCTTATGCGACAAGAGCCCTAAAATTCATCATTGTGGAGAGTGAGTTTGGACACTTTCGAGCACATTTCTCCATTTGAATCCTACAGAAATGATCCCTGAAAGTATAGTCCTGCCTTTACTTATCAAAGATTTCAGCAACATCTTAATCACTGTTCCTTCAACAAATGGTGAACATGTTTGTCAACCTCCAATGTAAACTACTTGTCGATATCAAGTAGTAATTCTTAAGATGCCTGTTTGCCAACGGTCTATTCTAAAGAAAAATACTTTTGCAATTCTTTTCTCTCAAATTGTAAAATGTTTTGATGCCTTATATTAGCTACCTTGATTCATAGACGTACTTTTGGTAACCTGAGCAAAGTTTTAAAAGGACCTTAAAGTCTTGTTTATCGCGGTAACAGGCGAGACAACAACGCAGATGGCGTATTTTTGTTTTCACATCTTCTAAAAATTGATTGGTCTGACAAGTTTCCTTTGGTTTCGAAAGCATAGTTTGTCAGTGAGGATAATTTTCTCTTGGTCTTTCCAATATATAAAGCCCCAGCATCTTTCCTTGGGTTCCATGAGCATTGTTTCCATTTTGCATTTCTTCCAAGTGCAGGAGCAAAAAGAAAAACATTGGCAGCGACTGCCTCTCGCACCGCCAATAATCTTCCCACAAGCAACAGTTGTCTCTTTTTTTTTCATTCCATCTAGCAATTAGGAAAAAATAGCATAGTTTACAAATTAGTAAATAAAAACATGCTTTAAAACTCATCTGCTTTTCAAACAAAAGAAGACTAAACACTCAAACAACCACTCTGAATGAGCTCTCTCTTGCCATCTTCCCATCTAGAAAGATAACCAAGTCATCAAATGGTGGCAGCACCTGCATGGAGTAGGAACACCAACAGAATTCCTTATGCAACAAGAGCCCTAAAATTCATCATCGTGGAAAGTGAGTTTGGACACTTTCGAGCACATTTCTCCATTTGAATCCTACAGAAATGATCCCTGAAAGTATAGTCCTGCCTTTACTTATCAAAGATTTCAGCAACATCTTAATCACTGTTCCTTCAACAAATGGTGAACATGTTTGTCAACCTCCAATGTAAACTACTTGTCGATATCAAGTAGTAATTCTTAAGATGCCTGTTTGCCAACGGTCTATTCTAAAGAAAAATACTTTAGCAATTCTTTTCTCTCAAATTGTAAAATGTTTTGATGCCTTATATTAGCTACCTTGATTCATAGAAGTACTTTTGGTAACCTGAGCAAAGTTTTAAAAGGACCTGAAAGTCTTGTTTATCGCGGTAACAGGCGAGACAACAACGCAGATGGCGTATTTTTGTTTTCACATCTTCTAAAAATTGATTGGTCTGGCAAGTTTCCTTTGGTTCCGAAAGCATGGTTTGTCAGTGAGGATAATTTTCTCTTGGTCTTTCCAATATATAAAGCCCCAGCATCTTTCCTTGGGTTCCATGAGCATTGTTTCCATTTTGCATTTCTACCAAGTGCAGGAGCAAAAAGAAAAACATTGGCAGCGACTGCCTCTCGCACCGCCAATAATCTTACCACAAGCAACAGTTGTCTCTTTTTTTTTCATTCCATCTAGCAATTAGGAAAAAATAGCATAGTTTACAAATTAGGAAATAAAAACATGCTTTAAAACTCATCTGCTTTTCAAACAAAAGAAGACTAAACACTCAAACAACCACTCTGAATGAGCTCTCTCTTGCCATCTTCCCATCTAGAAAGATAACCAAGTCATCAAATGGTGGCAGCACCTGCATGGAGCAGGAACAACAACAGAATTCCTTATGCGACAAGAGCCCTAAAATTCATCATTGTGGAGAGTGAGTTTGGACACTTTCGAGCACATTTCTCCATTTGAATCCTACAGAAATGATCCCTGAAAGTATAGTCCTGCCTCAACTTATCAAAGATTTCAGCAACATCTTAATCACTGTTCCTTCAACAAATGGTGAACATGTTTGTCAACCTCCAATGTGAACTACTTGTCGATATCAAGTAGTAATTCTTAAGATGACTGTTTGCCAACGGTCTATTCTAAAGAAAAATACTTTTGCAATTCTTTTCTCTCAAATTGTAAAATGTTTTGATGCCTTATATTAGCTACCTTGATTCATAGAAGTACTTTTGGTAACCTGAGCAAAGTTTTAAAAGGACCTGAAAGTCTTGTTTATCGCGGTAACAGACGAGACAACAACGCAGATGGCGTATTTTTGTTTTCACATCTTCTAAAAATTGATTGGTCTGACAAGTTTCCTTTGGTTCCGAAAGCATGGTTTGTCAGTGAGGATAATTTTCTCTTGGTCTTTCCAATATATAAAGCCCCAGCATCTTTCCTTGGGTTCCATGAGCATTGTTTCCATTTTGCATTTCTTCCAAGTGCAGGAGCAAAAAGAAAAACATTGGCAGCGACTGCCTCTCGTACCGCCAATAATCTTCCCACAAGCAACAGTTGTCTCTTTTTTTTTCATTCCATCTAGCAATTAGGAAAAAATAGCATAGTTTACAAGTTAGGAAATAAAAACATGCTTTAAAACTCATCTGCTTTTCAAACAAAAGAAGACTAAACACTCAAACAACCACTCTGAATGAGCTCTCTCTTGCCATCTTCCCATCTAGAAAGATAACCAAGTCATCAAATGGTGGCAGCACCTGCATGGAGCAGGAACAACAACAGAATTCCTTATGCGACAAGAGCCCTAAATTTCATCATTGTGGAGAGTGAGTTTGGACACTTTCGAGCACATTTCTCCATTTGAATCCTACAGAAATGATCCCTGAAAGTATAGTCCTGCCTTAACTTATCAAAGATTTCAGCAACATCTTAATAACTGTTCCTTCAACAAATGGTGAACATGTTTGTCAACCTCCAATGTAAACTACTTGTCGATATCAAGTAGTAATTCTTAAGATGCCTGTTTGCCAACGGTCTATTCTAAAGAAAAATACTTTTGCAATTCTTTTCTCTCAAATTGTAAAATGTTTTGATGCCTTATATTAGCTACCTTGATTCATAGACGTACTTTTGGTAACCTGAGCAAAGTTTTAAAAGAACCTGAAAGTCTTGTTTATCGCGGTAACAGGCGAGACAACAACGCAGATGGCGTATTTTTGTTTTCACATCTTCTAAAAATTGAATGGTCTGACAAGTTTCCTTTGGTTTCGAAAGCATAGTTTGTCAGTGAGGATAATTTTCTCTTGGTCTTTCCAATATATAAAGCCCCAGCATCTTTCCTTGTTTTCCATGAGCATTGTTTCCATTTTGCATTTCTTCCAAGTGCAGGAGCAAAAAGAAAAACATTGGCAGCGACTGCCTCTCGCACCGCCAATAATCTTCCCACAAGCAACAGTTGTCTCTTTTTTTTTCATTCCATCTAGCAATTAGGAAAAAATAGCATAGTTTACAAATTAGGAAATAAAAACATGCTTTAAAACTCATCTGCTTTTCAAACAAAAGAAGACTAAACACTCAAACAACCACTCTGAATGAGCTCTCTCTTGCCATCTTCCCATCTAGAAAGATAACCAAGTCATCAAATGGTGGCAGCACCTGCATGGAGTAGGAACACCAACAGAATTCCTTATGCAACAAGAGCCCTAAAATTCATCATTGTGGAGAGTGAGTTTGGACACTTTCGAGCATATTTCTCCATTTGAATCCTACAGAAACGATCCCTGAAAGTATAGTCCTGCCTTTACTTATCAAAGATTTCAGCAACATCTTAATCACTGTTCCTTCAACAAATGGTGAACATGTTTGTCAACCTCCAATGTAAACTACTTGTCGATATCAAGTAGTAATTCTTAAGATGCATGTTTGCCAACGGTCTATTCTAAAGAAAAATACTTTTGCAATTCTTTTCTCTCAAATTGTAAAATGTTTTGATGCCTTATATTAGCTACCTTGATTCATAGAAGTACTTTTGGTAACCTGAGCAAAGTTTTAAAAGGACCTGAAAGTCTTGTTTATCGCGGTAACAGACGAGACAACAACGCAGATGGCATATTTTTGTTTTCACATCTTCTAAAAATTGATTGGTCTGACAAGTTTCCTTTGGTTTCGAAAGCATAGTTTGTCAGTGAGGATAATTTTCTCTTGGTCTTTCCAATATATAAAGCCCCAGCATCTTTCCTTGGGTTCCATGAGCATTGTTTCCATTTTGCATTTCTTCCAAGTGCAGGAGCAAAAAGAAAAACATTGGCAGCGACTGCCTCTCGTACCGCCAATAATCTTCCCACAAGCAACAGTTGTCTCTTTTTTTTTCATTCCATCTAGCAATTAGGAAAAAATAGCATAGTTTACAAGTTAGGAAATAAAAACATGCTTTAAAACTCATCTGCTTTTCAAACAAAAGAAGACTAAACACTCAAACAACCACTCTGAATGAGCTCTCTCTTGCCATCTTCCCATCTAGAAAGATAACCAAGTCATCAAATGGTGGCAGCACCTGCATGGAGCAGGAACAACAACAGAATTCCTTATGCGACAAGAGCCCTAAATTTCATCATTGTGGAGAGTGAGTTTGGACACTTTCAAGCACATTTCTCCATTTGAATCCTACAGAAATGATCCCTGAAAGTATAGTCCTGCCTTAACTTATCAAAGATTTCAGCAACATCTTAATAACTGTTCCTTCAACAAATGGTGAACATGTTTGTCAACCTCCAATGTAAACTACTTGTCGATATCAAGTAGTAATTCTTAAGATGCCTGTTTGCCAACGGTCTATTCTAAAGAAAAATACTTTTGCAATTCTTTTCTCTCAAATTGTAAAATGTTTTGATGCCTTATATTAGCTACCTTGATTCATAGACGTACTTTTGGTAACCTGAGCAAAGTTTTAAAAGAACCTGAAAGTCTTGTTTATCGCGGTAACAGGCGAGACAACAACGCAGATGGCGTATTTTTGTTTTCACATCTTCTAAAAATTGATTGGTCTGACAAGTTTCCTTTGGTTTCGAAAGCATAGTTTGTCAGTGAGGATAATTTTCTCTTGATCTTTCCAATATATAAAGCCCCAGCATCTTTCCTTGGGTTCCATGAGCATTGTTTCCATTTTGCATTTCTTCCAAGTGCAGGAGCAAAAAGAAAAACATTGGCAGCGACTGCCTCTCGCACCGCCAATAATCTTCCCACAAGCAACAGTTGTCTCTTTTTTTTTCATTCCATCTAGCAATTAGGAAAAAATAGCATAGTTTACAAATTAGGAAATAAAAACATGCTTTAAAACTCATCTGCTTTTCAAACAAAAGAAGACTAAACACTCAAACAACCACTCTGAATGAGCTCTCTCTTGCCATCTTCCCATCTAGAAAGATAACCAAGTCATCAAATGGTGGCAGCACCTGCATGGAGTAGGAACACCAACAGAATTCCTTATGCAACAAGAGCCCTAAAATTCATCATTGTGGAGAGTGAGTTTGGACACTTTCAAGCACATTTCTCCATTTGAATCCTACAGAAATGATCCCTGAAAGTATAGTCCTGCCTTTACTTATCAAAGATTTCAGCAACATCTTAATCACTGTTCCTTCAACAAATGGTGAACATGTTTGTCAACCTCCAATGTAAACTACTTGTCGATATCAAGTAGTAATTCTTAAGATGCCTGTTTGCCAACGGTCTATTCTAAAGAAAAATACTTTTGCAATTCTTTTCTCTCAAATTGTAAAATGTTTTGATGCCTTATATTAGCTACCTTGATTCATAGACGTACTTTTGGTAACCTGAGCAAAGTTTTAAAAGGACCTTAAAGTCTTGTTTATCGCGGTAACAGGCGAGACAACAACGCAGATGGCGTATTTTTGTTTTCACATCTTCTAAAAATTGATTGGTCTGACAAGTTTCCTTTGGTTTCGAAAGCATAGTTTGTCAGTGAGGATAATTTTCTCTTGGTCTTTCCAATATATAAAGCCCCAGCATCTTTCCTTGGGTTCCATGAGCATTGTTTCCATTTTGCATTTCTTCCAAGTGCAGGAGCAAAAAGAAAAACATTGGCAGCGACTGCCTCTCGCACCGCCAATAATCTTCCCACAAGCAACAGTTGTCTCTTTTTTTTTCATTCCATCTAGCAATTAGGAAAAAATAGCATAGTTTACAAATTAGGAAATAAAAACATGCTTTAAAACTCATCTGCTTTTCAAACAAAAGAAGACTAAACACTCAAACAACCACTCTGAATGAGCTCTCTCTTGCCATCTTCCCATCTAGAAAGATAACCAAGTCATCAAATGGTGGCAGCACCTGCATGGAGTAGGAACACCAACAGAATTCCTTATGCAACAAGAGCCCTAAAATTCATCATCGTGGAAAGTGAGTTTGGACACTTTCGAGCACATTTCTCCATTTGAATCCTACAGAAATGATCCCTGAAAGTATAGTCCTTCCTTTACTTATCAAAGATTTCAGCAACATCTTAATCACTGTTCCTTCAACAAATGGTGAACATGTTTGTCAACCTCCAATGTAAACTACTTGTCGATATCAAGTAGTAATTCTTAAGATGCCTGTTTGCCAACGGTCTATTCTAAAGAAAAATACTTTAGCAATTCTTTTCTCTCAAATTGTAAAATGTTTTGATGCCTTATATTAGCTACCTTGATTCATAGAAGTACTTTTGGTAACCTGAGCAAAGTTTTAAAAGGACCTGAAAGTCTTGTTTATCGCGGTAACAGGCGAGACAACAACGCAGATGGCGTATTTTTGTTTTCACATCTTCTAAAAATTGATTGGTCTGGCAAGTTTCCTTTGGTTCCGAAAGCATGGTTTGTCAGTGAGGATAATTTTCTCTTGGTCTTTCCAATATATAAAGCCCCAGCATCTTTCCTTGGGTTCCATGAGCATTGTTTCCATTTTGCATTTCTTCCAAGTGCAGGAGCAAAAAGAAAAACATTGGCAGCGACTGCCTCTCGCACCGCCAATAATCTTACCACAAGCAACAGTTGTCTCTTTTTTTTTCATTCCATCTAGCAATTAGGAAAAAATAGCATAGTTTACAAATTAGGAAATAAAAACATGCTTTAAAACTCATCTGCTTTTCAAACAAAAGAAGACTAAACACTCAAACAACCACTCTGAATGAGCTCTCTCTTGCCATCTTCCCATCTAGAAAGATAACCAAGTCATCAAATGGTGGCAGCACCTGCATGGAGCAGGAACAACAACAGAATTCCTTATGCGACAAGAGCCCTAAAATTCATCATTGTGGAGAGTGAGTTTGGACACTTTCGAGCACATTTCTCCATTTGAATCCTACAGAAATGATCCCTGAAAGTATAGTCCTGCCTCAACTTATCAAAGATTTCAGCAACATCTTAATCACTGTTCCTTCAACAAATGGTGAACATGTTTGTCAACCTCCAATGTGAACTACTTGTCGATATCAAGTAGTAATTCTTAAGATGACTGTTTGCCAACGGTCTATTCTAAAGAAAAATACTTTTGCAATTCTTTTCTCTCAAATTGTAAAATGTTTTGATGCCTTATATTAGCTACCTTGATTCATAGAAGTACTTTTGGTAACCTGAGCAAAGTTTTAAAAGAACCTGAAAGTCTTGTTTATCGCGGTAACAGACGAGACAACAACGCAGATGGCGTATTTTTGTTTTCACATCTTCTAAAAATTGATTGGTCTGACAAGTTTCCTTTGGTTCCGAAAGCATGGTTTGTCAGTGAGGATAATTTTCTCTTGGTCTTTCCAATATATAAAGCCCCAGCATCTTTCCTTGGGTTCCATGAGCATTGTTTCCATTTTGCATTTCTTCCAAGTGCAGGAGCAAAAAGAAAAACATTGGCAGCGACTGCCTCTCGTACCGCCAATAATCTTCCCACAAGCAACAGTTGTCTCTTTTTTTTTCATTCCATCTAGCAATTAGGAAAAAATAGCATAGTTTACAAGTTAGGAAATAAAAACATGCTTTAAAACTCATCTGCTTTTCAAACAAAAGAAGACTAAACACTCAAACAACCACTCTGAATGAGCTCTCTCTTGCCATCTTCCCATCTAGAAAGATAACCAAGTCATCAAATGGTGGCAGCACCTGCATGGAGCAGGAACAACAACAGAATTCCTTATGCGACAAGAGCCCTAAATTTCATCATTGTGGAGAGTGAGTTTGGACACTTTCGAGCACATTTCTCCATTTGAATCCTACAGAAATGATCCCTGAAAGTATAGTCCTGCCTTAACTTATCAAAGATTTCAGCAACATCTTAATAACTGTTCCTTCAACAAATGGTGAACATGTTTGTCAACCTCCAATGTAAACTACTTGTCGATATCAAGTAGTAATTCTTAAGATGCCTGTTTGCCAACGGTCTATTCTAAAGAAAAATACTTTTGCAATTCTTTTCTCTCAAATTGTAAAATGTTTTGATGCCTTATATTAGCTACCTTGATTCATAGACGTACTTTTGGTAACCTGAGCAAAGTTTTAAAAGAACCTGCAAGTCTTGTTTATCGCGGTAACAGGCGAGACAACAACGCAGATGGCGTATTTTTGTTTTCACATCTTCTAAAAATTGATTGGTCTGACAAGTTTCCTTTGGTTTCGAAAGCATAGTTTGTCAGTGAGGATAATTTTCTCTTGGTCTTTCCAATATATAAAGCCCCAGCATCTTTCCTTGGGTTCCATGAGCATTGTTTCCATTTTGCATTTCTTCCAAGTGCAGGAGCAAAAAGAAAAACATTGGCAGCGACTGCCTCTCGCACCGCCAATAATCTTCCCACAAGCAACAGTTGTCTCTTTGTTTTTCATTCCATCTAGCAATTAGGAAAAAATAGCATAGTTTACAAATTAGGAAATAAAAACATGCTTTAAAACTCATCTGCTTTTCAAACAAAAGAAGACTAAACACTCAAACAACCACTCTGAATGAGCTCTCTCTTGCCATCTTCCCATCTAGAAAGATAACCAAGTCATCAAATGGTGGCAGCACCTGCATGGAGTAGGAACACCAACAGAATTCCTTATGCAACAAGAGCCCTAAAATTCATCATCGTGGAAAGTGAGTTTGGACACTTTCGAGCACATTTCTCCATTTGAATCCTACAGAAATGATCCCTGAAAGTATAGTCCTGCCTTTACTTATCAAAGATTTCAGCAACATCTTAATCACTGTTCCTTCAACAAATGGTGAACATGTTTGTCAACCTCCAATGTAAACTACTTGTCGATATCAAGTAGTAATTCTTAAGATGCCTGTTTGCCAACGGTCTATTCTAAAGAAAAATACTTTAGCAATTCTTTTCTCTCAAATTGTAAAATGTTTTGATGCCTTATATTAGCTACCTTGATTCATAGAAGTACTTTTGGTAACCTGAGCAAAGTTTTAAAAGGACCTGAAAGTCTTGTTTATCGCGGTAACAGGCGAGACAACAACGCAGATGGCGTATTTTTGTTTTCACATCTTCTAAAAATTGATTGGTCTGGCAAGTTTCCTTTGGTTCCGAAAGCATGGTTTGTCAGTGAGGATAATTTTCTCTTGGTCTTTCCAATATATAAAGCCCCAGCATCTTTCCTTGGGTTCCATGAGCATTGTTTCCATTTTGCATTTCTTCCAAGTGCAGGAGCAAAAAGAAAAACATTGGCAGCGACTGCCTCTCGCACCGCCAATAATCTTACCACAAGCAACAGTTGTCTCTTTTTTTTTCATTCCATCTAGCAATTAGGAAAAAATAGCATAGTTTACAAATTAGGAAATAAAAACATGCTTTAAAACTCATCTGCTTTTCAAACAAAAGAAGACTAAACACTCAAACAACCACTCTGAATGAGCTCTCTCTTGCCATCTTCCCATCTAGAAAGATAACCAAGTCATCAAATGGTGGCAGCACCTGCATGGAGCAGGAACAACAACAGAATTCCTTATGCGACAAGAGCCCTAAAATTCATCATTGTGGAGAGTGAGTTTGGACACTTTCGAGCACATTTCTCCATTTGAATCCCACAGAAATGATCCCTGAAAGTATAGTCCTGCCTCAACTTATCAAAGATTTCAGCAACATCTTAATCACTGTTCCTTCAACAAATGGTGAACATGTTTGTCAACCTCCAATGTGAACTACTTGTCGATATCAAGTAGTAATTCTTAAGATGACTGTTTGCCAACGGTCTATTCTAAAGAAAAATACTTTTGCAATTCTTTTCTCTCAAATTGTAAAATGTTTTGATGCCTTATATTAGCTACCTTGATTCATAGAAGTACTTTTGGTAACCTGAGCAAAGTTTTAAAAGGACCTGAAAGTCTTGTTTATCGCGGTAACAGACGAGACAACAACGCAGATGGCGTATTTTTGTTTTCACATCTTCTAAAAATTGATTGGTCTGACAAGTTTCCTTTGGTTCCGAAAGCATGGTTTGTCAGTGAGGATAATTTTCTCTTGGTCTTTCCAATATATAAAGCCCCAGCATCTTTCCTTGGGTTCCATGAGCATTGTTTCCATTTTGCATTTCTTCCAAGTGCAGGAGCAAAAAGAAAAACATTGGCAGCGACTGCCTCTCGTACCGCCAATAATCTTCCCACAAGCAACAGTTGTCTCTTTTTTTTTCATTCCATCTAGCAATTAGGAAAAAATAGCATAGTTTACAAGTTAGGAAATAAAAACATGCTTTAAAACTCATCTGCTTTTCAAACAAAAGAAGACTAAACACTCAAACAACCACTCTGAATGAGCTCTCTCTTGCCATCTTCCCATCTAGAAAGATAACCAAGTCATCAAATGGTGGCAGCACCTGCATGGAGCAGGAACAACAACAGAATTCCTTATGCGACAAGAGCCCTAAATTTCATCATTGTGGAGAGTGAGTTTGGACACTTTCGAGCACATTTCTCCATTTGAATCCTACAGAAATGATCCCTGAAAGTATAGTCCTGCCTTAACTTATCAAAGATTTCAGCAACATCTTAATAACTGTTCCTTCAACAAATGGTGAACATGTTTGTCAACCTCCAATGTAAACTACTTGTCGATATCAAGTAGTAATTCTTAAGATGCCTGTTTGCCAACGGTCTATTCTAAAGAAAAATACTTTTGCAATTCTTTTCTCTCAAATTGTAAAATGTTTTGATGCCTTATATTAGCTACCTTGATTCATAGACGTACTTTTGGTAACCTGAGCAAAGTTTTAAAAGAACCTGAAAGTCTTGTTTATCGCGGTAACAGGCGAGACAACAACGCAGATGGCGTATTTTTGTTTTCACATCTTCTAAAAATTGAATGGTCTGACAAGTTTCCTTTGGTTTCGAAAGCATAGTTTGTCAGTGAGGATAATTTTCTCTTGGTCTTTCCAATATATAAAGCCCCAGCATCTTTCCTTGTTTTCCATGAGCATTGTTTCCATTTTGCATTTCTTCCAAGTGCAGGAGCAAAAAGAAAAACATTGGCAGCGACTGCCTCTCGCACCGCCAATAATCTTCCCACAAGCAACAGTTGTCTCTTTTTTTTTCATTCCATCTAGCAATTAGGAAAAAATAGCATAGTTTACAAATTAGGAAATAAAAACATGCTTTAAAACTCATCTGCTTTTCAAACAAAAGAAGACTAAACACTCAAACAACCACTCTGAATGAGCTCTCTCTTGCCATCTTCCCATCTAGAAAGATAACCAAGTCATCAAATGGTGGCAGCACCTGCATGGAGTAGGAACACCAACAGAATTCCTTATGCAACAAGAGCCCTAAAATTCATCATTGTCGAGAGTGAGTTTGGACACTTTCGAGCATATTTCTCCATTTGAATCCTACAGAAACGATCCCTGAAAGTATAGTCCTGCCTTTACTTATCAAAGATTTCAGCAACATCTTAATCACTGTTCCTTCAACAAATGGTGAACATGTTTGTCAACCTCCAATGTAAACTACTTGTCGATATCAAGTAGTAATTCTTAAGATGCCTGTTTGCCAACGGTCTATTCTAAAGAAAAATACTTTTGCAATTCTTTTCTCTCAAATTGTAAAATGTTTTGATGCCTTATATTAGCTACCTTGATTCATAGACGTACTTTTGGTAACCTGAGCAAAGTTTTAAAAGGACCTGAAAGTCTTGTTTATCGCGGTAACAGACGAGACAACAACGCAGATGGCATATTTTTGTTTTCACATCTTCTAAAAATTGATTGGTCTGACAAGTTTCCTTTGGTTTCGAAAGCATAGTTTGTCAGTGAGGATAATTTTCTCTTGGTCTTTCCAATATATAAAGCCCCAGCATCTTTCCTTGGGTTCCATGAGCATTGTTTCCATTTTGCATTTCTTCCAAGTGCAGGAGCAAAAAGAAAAACATTGGCAGCGACTGCCTCTCGTACCGCCAATAATCTTCCCACAAGCAACAGTTGTCTCTTTTTTTTTCATTCCATCTAGCAATTAGGAAAAAATAGCATAGTTTACAAGTTAGGAAATAAAAACATGCTTTAAAACTCATCTGCTTTTCAAACAAAAGAAGACTAAACACTCAAACAACCACTCTGAATGAGCTCTCTCTTGCCATCTTCCCATCTAGAAAGATAACCAAGTCATCAAATGGTGGCAGCACCTGCATGGAGCAGGAACAACAACAGAATTCCTTATGCGACAAGAGCCCTAAATTTCATCATTGTGGAGAGTGAGTTTGGACACTTTCGAGCACATTTCTCCATTTGAATCCTACAGAAATGATCCCTGAAAGTATAGTCCTGCCTTAACTTATCAAAGATTTCAGCAACATCTTAATAACTGTTCCTTCAACAAATGGTGAACATGTTTGTCAACCTCCAATGTAAACTACTTGTCGATATCAAGTAGTAATTCTTAAGATGCCTGTTTGCCAACGGTCTATTCTAAAGAAAAATACTTTTGCAATTCTTTTCTCTCAAATTGTAAAATGTTTTGATGCCTTATATTAGCTACCTTGATTCATAGACGTACTTTTGGTAACCTGAGCAAAGTTTTAAAAGAACCTGAAAGTCTTGTTTATCGCGGTAACAGGCGAGACAACAACGCAGATGGCGTATTTTTGTTTTCACATCTTCTAAAAATTGATTGGTCTGACAAGTTTCCTTTGGTTTCGAAAGCATAGTTTGTCAGTGAGGATAATTTTCTCTTGATCTTTCCAATATATAAAGCCCCAGCATCTTTCCTTGGGTTCCATGAGCATTGTTTCCATTTTGCATTTCTTCCAAGTGCAGGAGCAAAAAGAAAAACATTGGCAGCGACTGCCTCTCGCACCGCCAATAATCTTCCCACAAGCAACAGTTGTCTCTTTTTTTTTCATTCCATCTAGCAATTAGGAAAAAATAGCATAGTTTACAAATTAGGAAATAAAAACATGCTTTAAAACTCATCTGCTTTTCAAACAAAAGAAGACTAAACACTCAAACAACCACTCTGAATGAGCTCTCTCTTGCCATCTTCCCATCTAGAAAGATAACCAAGTCATCAAATGGTGGCAGCACCTGCATGGAGTAGGAACACCAACAGAATTCCTTATGCAACAAGAGCCCTAAAATTCATCATTGTGGAGAGTGAGTTTGGACACTTTCAAGCACATTTCTCCATTTGAATCCTACAGAAATGATCCCTGAAAGTATAGTCCTGCCTTTACTTATCAAAGATTTCAGCAACATCTTAATCACTGTTCCTTCAACAAATGGTGAACATGTTTGTCAACCTCCAATGTAAACTACTTGTCGATATCAAGTAGTAATTCTTAAGATGCCTGTTTGCCAACGGTCTATTCTAAAGAAAAATACTTTTGCAATTCTTTTCTCTCAAATTGTAAAATGTTTTGATGCCTTATATTAGCTACCTTGATTCATAGACGTACTTTTGGTAACCTGAGCAAAGTTTTAAAAGGACCTTAAAGTCTTGTTTATCGCGGTAACAGGCGAGACAACAACGCAGATGGCGTATTTTTGTTTTCACATCTTCTAAAAATTGATTGGTCTGACAAGTTTCCTTTGGTTTCGAAAGCATAGTTTGTCAGTGAGGATAATTTTCTCTTGGTCTTTCCAATATATAAAGCCCCAGCATCTTTCCTTGGGTTCCATGAGCATTGTTTCCATTTTGCATTTCTTCCAAGTGCAGGAGCAAAAAGAAAAACATTGGCAGCGACTGCCTCTCGCACCGCCAATAATCTTCCCACAAGCAACAGTTGTCTCTTTTTTTTTCATTCCATCTAGCAATTAGGAAAAAATAGCATAGCTTACAAATTAGGAAATAAAAACATGCTTTAAAACTCATCTGCTTTTCAAACAAAAGAAGACTAAACACTCAAACAACCACTCTGAACGAGCTCTCTCTTGCCATCTTCCCATCTAGAAAGATAACCAAGTCATCAAATGGTGGCAGCACCTGCATGGAGTAGGAACACCAACAGAATTCCTTATGCAACAAGAGCCCTAAAATTCATCATCGTGGAAAGTGAGTTTGGACACTTTCGAGCACATTTCTCCATTTGAATCCTACAGAAATGATCCCTGAAAGTATAGTCCTGCCTTTACTTATCAAAGATTTCAGCAACATCTTAATCACTGTTCCTTCAACAAATGGTGAACATGTTTGTCAACCTCCAATGTAAACTACTTGTCGATATCAAGTAGTAATTCTTAAGATGCCTGTTTGCCAACGGTCTATTCTAAAGAAAAATACTTTAGCAATTCTTTTCTCTCAAATTGTAAAATGTTTTGATGCCTTATATTAGCTACCTTGATTCATAGAAGTACTTTTGGTAACCTGAGCAAAGTTTTAAAAGGACCTGAAAGTCTTGTTTATCGCGGTAACAGGCGAGACAACAACGCAGATGGCGTATTTTTGTTTTCACATCTTCTAAAAATTGATTGGTCTGGCAAGTTTCCTTTGGTTCCGAAAGCATGGTTTGTCAGTGAGGATAATTTTCTCTTGGTCTTTCCAATATATAAAGCCCCAGCATCTTTCCTTGGGTTCCATGAGCATTGTTTCCATTTTGCATTTCTTCCAAGTGCAGGAGCAAAAAGAAAAACATTGGCAGCGACTGCCTCTCGCACCGCCAATAATCTTACCACAAGCAACAGTTGTCTCTTTTTTTTTCATTCCATCTAGCAATTAGGAAAAAATAGCATAGTTTACAAATTAGGAAATAAAAACATGCTTTAAAACTCATCTGCTTTTCAAACAAAAGAAGACTAAACACTCAAACAACCACTCTGAATGAGCTCTCTCTTGCCATCTTCCCATCTAGAAAGATAACCAAGTCATCAAATGGTGGCAGCACCTGCATGGAGCAGGAACAACAACAGAATTCCTTATGCGACAAGAGCCCTAAATTTCATCATTGTGGAGAGTGAGTTTGGACACTTTCGAGCACATTTCTCCATTTGAATCCTACAGAAATGATCCCTGAAAGTATAGTCCTGCCTTAACTTATCAAAGATTTCAGCAACATCTTAATAACTGTTCCTTCAACAAATGGTGAACATGTTTGTCAACCTCCAATGTAAACTACTTGTCGATATCAAGTAGTAATTCTTAAGATGCCTGTTTGCCAACGGTCTATTCTAAAGAAAAATACTTTTGCAATTCTTTTCTCTCAAATTGTAAAATGTTTTGATGCCTTATATTAGCTACCTTGATTCATAGACGTACTTTTGGTAACCTGAGCAAAGTTTTAAAAGAACCTGCAAGTCTTGTTTATCGCGGTAACAGGCGAGACAACAACGCAGATGGCGTATTTTTGTTTTCACATCTTCTAAAAATTGATTGGTCTGACAAGTTTCCTTTGGTTTCGAAAGCATAGTTTGTCAGTGAGGATAATTTTCTCTTGGTCTTTCCAATATATAAAGCCCCAGCATCTTTCCTTGGGTTCCATGAGCATTGTTTCCATTTTGCATTTCTTCCAAGTGCAGGAGCAAAAAGAAAAACATTGGCAGCGACTGCCTCTCGCACCGCCAATAATCTTCCCACAAGCAACAGTTGTCTCTTTTTTTTTCATTCCATCTAGCAATTAGGAAAAAATAGCATAGTTTACAAATTAGGAAATAAAAACATGCTTTAAAACTCAGCTGCTTTTCAAACAAAAGAAGACTAAACACTCAAACAACCACTCTGAATGAGCTCTCTCTTGCCATCTTCCCATCTAGAAAGATAACCAAGTCATCAAATGGTGGCAGCACCTGCATGGAGCAGGAACACCAACAGAATTCCTTATGCGACAAGAGCCCTAAAATTCATCATTGTGGAAAGTGAGTTTGGACACTTTCGAGCACATTTCTCCATTTGAATTCTACAGAAATCATCCCTGAAAGTATAGTCCTGCCTTAACTTATCAAAGATTTCAGCAACATCTTAATCACTGTTCCTTCAACAAATGGTGAACATGTTTGTCAACTTCCAATGTAAACTACTTGTCGATATCAAGTAGTAATTCTTAAGATGACTGTTTGCCAACGGTCTATTCTAAAGAAAAATACTTTTGCAATTCTTTTCTCTCAAATCGTAAAATGTTTTGATGCCTTATATTAGTTACCTTGATTCATAGAAGTCCTTTTGGTAACCTGAGCAAAGTTTTAAAATGACCTGAAAGTCTTGTTTATCGCGGTAACAGACGAGACAACAACGCAGATGGCGTATTTTTGTTTTCACATCTTCTAAAAATTGATTGGTCTGACAAGTTTCCTTTGGTTCCGAAAGCATGGTTTGTCAGTGAGGATAATTTTCTCTTGGTCTTTCCAATATATAAAACCCTAGCATCTTTCCTTGGGTTCCATGAGCATTGTTTCCATTTTGCATTTCTTCCAAGTGCAGGAGCAAAAAGAAAAACATTGGCAGCGACTGCCTCTCGCACCGCCAATAATCTTCCCACAAGCAACAGTTGTCTCTTTTTTTTTCATTCCATCTAGCAATTAGGAAAAAATAGCATAGTTTACAAATTAGGAAATAAAAACATGCTTTAAAACTCAGCTGCTTTTCAAACAAAAGAAGACTAAACACTCAAACAACCACTCTGAATGAGCTCTCTCTTGCCATCTTCCCATCTAGAAAGATAACCAAGTCATCAAATGGTGGCAGCACCTGCATGGAGCAGGAACACCAACAGAATTCCTTATGCGACAAGAGCCCTAAAATTCATCATTGTGGAAAGTGAGTTTGGACACTTTCGAGCACATTTCTCCATTTGAATTCTACAGAAATGATCCCTGAAAGTATAGTCCTGCCTTAACTCATCAAAGATTTCAGCAACATCTTAATCACTGTTCCTTCAACAAATGGTGAACATGTTTGTCAACTTCCAATGTAAACTACTTGTCGATATCAAGTAGTAATTCTTAAGATGACTGTTTGCCAACGGTCTATTCTAAAGAAAAATACTTTTGCAATTCTTTTCTCTCAAATCGTAAAATGTTTTGATGCCTTATATTAGTTACCTTGATTCATAGAAGTCCTTTTGGTAACCTGAGCAAAGTTTTAAAATGACCTGAAAGTCTTGTTTATCGCGGTAACAGGCGAGACAACAACGCAGATGGCGTATTTTTGTTTTCACATCTTCTAAAAATTGATTGGTCTGGCAAGTTTCCTTTGGTTCCGAAAGCATGGTTTGTCAGTGAGGATAATTTTCTCTTGGTCTTTCCAATATATAAAGCCCCAGCATCTTTCCTTGGGTTCCATGAGCATTGTTTCCATTTTGCATTTCTTCCAAGTGCAGGAGCAAAAAGAAAAACATTGGCAGCGACTGCCTCTCGCACCGCCAATAATCTTACCACAAGCAACAGTTGTCTCTTTTTTTTTCATTCCATCTAGCAATTAGGAAAAAATAGCATAGTTTACAAATTAGGAAATAAAAACATGCTTTAAAACTCATCTGCTTTTCAAACAAAAGAAGACTAAACACTCAAACAACCACTCTGAATGAGCTCTCTCTTGCCATCTTCCCATCTAGAAAAATAACCAAGTCATCAAATGGTGGCAGCACCTGCATGGAGTAGGAACAACAACAGAATTCCTTATGCGACAAGAGCCCTAAAATTCATCATTGTGGAGAGTGAGTTTGGACACTTTCGAGCACATTTCTCCATTTGAATCCTACAGAAATGATCCCTGAAAGTATAGTCCTGCCTTAACTTATCAAAGATTTCAGCAACATCTTAATCACTGTTCCTTCAACAAATGGTGAACATGTTTGTCAACCTCCAATGTAAACTACTTGTCGATATCAAGTAATAATTCTTAAGATGCCTGTTTGCCAACGGTCTATTCTAAAGAAAAATACTTTTGCAATTCTTTTCTCTCAAATTGTAAAATGTTTTGATGCCTTATATTAGCTACCTTGATTCATAGACGTACTTTTGGTAACCTGAGCAAAGTTTTAAAAGGACCTGAAAGTCTTGTTTATCGCGGTAACAGGCGAGACAACAACGCAGATGGTGTATTTTTGTTTTCACATCTTCTAAAAATTGATTGGTCTGACAAGTTTCCTTTGGTTTCGAAAGCATAGTTTGTCAGTGAGGATAATTTTCTCTTGGTCTTTCCAATATATAAAGCCCCAGCATCTTTCCTTGGGTTCCATGAGCATTGTTTCCATTTTGCATTTCTTCCAAGTGCAGGAGCAAAAAGAAAACATTGTTAGCGACTGCCTCTCGCACCGCCAATAATCTTCCCACAAGCAACAGTTGTCTCTTTTTTTTTCATTCCATCTAGCAATAAGGAAAAAATAGCATAGTTTACAAATTAGGAAATAAAAACATGCTTTAAAACTCAGCTGCTTTTCAAACAAAAGAAGACTAAACACTCAAACAACCACTCTGAATGAGCTCTCTCTTGCCATCTTTCCATCTAGAAAGATAACCAAGTCATCAAATGGTGGCAGCACCTGCATGGAGCAGGAACACCAACAGAATTTCTTATGCGACAAGAGCCCTAAAATTAATCATTGTGGAAAGTGAGTTTGGAAACTTTCGAGCACATTTCTCCATTTGAATTCTACAGAAATGATCCCTGAAAGTATAGTCCTGCCTGAACTTATCAAAGATTTCAGCAACATCTTAATCACTGTTCCTTCAACAAATGGTGAACATGTTTGTCAACCTCCAATGTAAACTACTTGTCGATATCAAGTAGTAATTCTTAAGATGACTGTTTGCCAACGGTCTATTCTAAAGAAAAATACTTTTGCAATTCTTTTCTCTCAAATCGTAAAATGTTTTGATGCCTTATATTAGTTACCTTGATTCATAGAAGTCCTTTAGGTAACCTGAGCAAAGTTTTAAAATAACCTGAAAGTCTTGTTTATCGCGGTAACAGGCGAGACAACAACGCAGATGGCGTATTTTTGTTTTCACATCTTCTAAAAATTGATTGGTCTGGCAAGTTTCCTTTGGTTCTGAAAGCATGGTTTGTCAGTGAGGATAATTTTCTCTTGGTATTTCCAATATATAAAGCCCCAGCATCTTTTCTTGAGTTCCATGAGCATTGTTTCCATTTTGCATTTCTTCCAAGTGCAGGAGCAAAAAGAAAAACATTGGCAGCGACTGCCTCTCGCACCACCAATAATCTTCCCACAAGCAACAGTTGTCTCTTTTTTTTCATTCCATCTAGCAATTAGGAAAAAATAGCATAGTTTACAAATTAGGAAATAAAAACATGCTTTAAAACTCAGCTGCTTTTCAAACAAAAGAAGACTAAACACTCAAACAACCACTCTGAATGAGCTCTCTCTTGCCATCTTCCCATCTAGAAAGATAGCCAAGTCATCAAATGGTGGCAGCACCTGCATGGAGCAGGAACAACAACAGAATTCCTTATGCGACAAGAGCCCTAAAATTCATCATTGTGGAGAGTAAGTTTGGACACTTTCGAGCACATTTCTCCATTTGAATCCTACAGAAATGATCCCTGAAAGTATCGTCATGCCTTAACTTATCAAAGATTTCAGCAACATCTTAATCACTGTTCCTTCAACAAATGGTGAACATGTTTGTCAACCTCCAATGTAAACTACTTGTCGATATCAAGTAGTAATTCTTAAGATGCCTGTTTGCCAACGGTCTATTCTAAAGAAAAATACTTTTGCAATTCTTTTCTCTCAAATTGTAAAATGTTTTGATGCCTTATATTAGCTACCTTGATTCATAGAAGTACTTTTGGTAACCTGAGCAAAGTTTTAAAAGGACCTGAAAGTCTTGTTTATCGCGGTAACAGGCGAGACAACAATGCAGATGGCGTATTTTTGTTTTCACATCTTCTAAAAATTGATTGGTCTGGCAAGTTTCCTTTGGTTCCGAAAGCATGGTTTGTCAGTGAGGATAATTTTCTCTTGGTCTTTCCAACAAACAAAAGCCCCAGCATCTTTCCTTGGGTTCCATGAGCATTGTTTCCATTTTGCATTTCTTCCAAGTGCAGGAGCAAAAAGAAAAACATTGGCAGCGACTGCCTCTCGCACCACCAATAATCTTCCCACAAGCAACAGTTGTCTCTTTTTTTTCATTCCATCTAGCAATTAGGAAAAAATAGCATAGTTTACAAATTAGGAAATAAAAACATGCTTTAAAACTCATCTGCTTTTCAAACAGAAGAAGACTAAACACTCAAACAACCACTCTGAATGAGCTCTCTCTTGCCATCTTCCCATCTAGAAAGATAACCAAGTCATCAAATGGTGGCAGCACCTGCATGGAGCAGGAACACCAACAGAATTCCTAATGCGACAAGAGCCCTAAAATTCAGCAACGTGGAAAGTGAGTTTGGACACTTTCGAGCACATTTCTCCATTTGAATCCTACAGAAATGATCCCTGAAAGTATAGTCCTGCCTTAACTTATCAAAGATTTCAGCAACATCTTAATCACTGTTCCTTCAACAAATGGTGAACATGTTTGTCAACCTCCAATGTAAACTACTTGTCGATATCAAGTAGTAATTCTTAAGATGCCTGTTTGCCAACGGTCTATTCTAAAGAAAAATACTTTTGCAATTCTTTTCTCTCAAATTGTAAAATGTTTTGATGCCTTATATTAGCTACCTTGATTCATAGAAGTACTTTTGGTAACCTGAGCAAAGTTTTAAAAGGACCTGAAAGTCTTGTTTATCGCGGTAACAGGCGAGACAACAACGCAGATGGCGTATTTTTGTTTTCACATCTTCTAAAAATTGATTGGTCTGGCAAGTTTCCTTTGGTTCCGAAAGCATGGTTTGTCAGTGAGGATAATTTTCTCTTGGTCTTTCCAACATACAAAAGCCCCAGCATCTTTCCTTGGGTTCCATGAGCATTGTTTCCATTTTGCATTTCTTCCAAGTGCAGGAGCAAAAAGAAAAACATTGGCAGCGACTGCCTCTCGCACCACCAATAATCTTCCCACAAGCAACAGTTGTCTCTTTTTTTTCATTCCATCTAGCAATTAGGAAAAAATAGCATAGTTTACAAATTAGGAAATAAAAACATGCTTTAAAACTCATCTGCTTTTCAAACAGAAGAAGACTAAACACTCAAACAACCACTCTGAATGAGCTCTCTCTTGCCATCTTCCCATCTAGAAAGATAACCAAGTCATCAAATGGTGGCAGCACCTGCATGGAGCAGGAACACCAACAGAATTCCTTATGCGACAAGAGCCCTAAAATTCATCATTGTGGAAAGTGAGTTTGGACACTTTCGAGCACATTTCTCCATTTGAATTCTACAGAAATCATCCCTGAAAGTATCATCCTGCCTTAACTTATCAAAGATTTCAGCAACATCTTAATCACTGTTCCTTCAACAAATGGTGAACATGTTGGTCAACCTCCAATGTAAACTACTTGTCGATATCAAGTAGTAATTCTTAAGATGCCTGTTTGCCAACGGTCTATTCTAAAGAAAAATACTTTTGCAATACTTTTCTCTCAAATTGTAAAATGTTTTGATGCCTTATATTAGCTACCTTGATTCATAGAAGTACTTTTGGTAACCTGAGCAAAGTTTTAAAAGGACCTGAAAGTCTTGTTTATCGCGGTAACAGGCGAGACAACAACGCAGATGGCGTATTTTTGTTTTCACATCTTCTAAAAATTGATTGGTCTGACAAGTTTCCTTTGGTTCCGAAAGCATAGTTTGTCAGTGAGGATAATTTTCTCTTGGTCTTTCCAATATATAAAGCCCCAGCATCTTTCCTTGGGTTCCATGAGCATTGTTTCCATTTTGCATTTCTTCCAAGTGCAGGAGCAAAAAGAAAAACATTGGCAGCGACTGCCTCTCGCACCGCCAATAATCTTCCCACAAGCAACAGTTGTCTCTTTTTTTTTCATTCCATCTAGCAATTAGGAAAAAATAGCATAGTTTACAAATTATGAAATAAAAACATGCTTTAAAACTCATCTGCTTTTCAAACAAAAGAAGACTAAACACTCAAACAACCATATTGAATGAGCTCTCTCTTGCCATCTTCCCATCTAGAAAGATAACCAAGTCATCAAATGGTGGCAGCACCTGCATGGAGCAGGAACACCAACAGAATTCCTTATGCAACAAGAGCCCTAAAATTCATCATTGTGGAAAGTGAGTTTGGACACTTTCGAGCACATTTCTCCATTTGAATTCTACAGAAATGATCCCTGAAAGTATAGCCCTGCCTTAACTTATCAAAGATTTCAGCAACATCTTAATCACTGTTCCTTCAACAAATGGTGAACATGTTTGTCAACCTCCAATGTAAACTACTTGTCGATATCAAGTAGTAATTCTTAAGATGCCTGTTTGCCAACGGTCTATTCTAAAGAAAAATACTTTTGCAATTCTTTTCTCTCAAATTGTAAAATGTTTTGATGCCTTATATTAGCTACCTTGATTCATAGAAGTACTTTTGGTAACCTGAGCAAAGTTTTAAAAGGACCTGAAAGTCTTGTTTATCGCGGTAACAGACGAGACAACAACGCAGATGGCGTATTTTTGTTTTCACATCTTCTAAAAATTGATTGGTCTGACAAGTTTCCTTTGGTTCCGAAAGCATGGTTTGTCAGTGAGGATAATTTTCTCTTGGTCTTTCCAATATATAAAGCCCCAGCATCTTTCCTTGGGTTCCATGAGCATTGTTTCCATTTTGCATTTCTTCCAAGTGCAGGAGCAAAAAGAAAAACATTGGCAGCGACTGCCTCTCGCACCGCCAATAATCTTCCCACAAGCAACAGTTGTCTCTTTTTTTTCATTCAATCTAGCAATTAGGAAAAAATAGCATAGTTTACAAATTAGGAAATAAAAACATGCTTTAAAACTCATCTGCTTTTCAAACAAAAGAAGACTAAACACTCAAACAACCACTCTGAATGAGCTCTCTCTTGCCATCTTCCCATCTAGAAAGATAACCAAGTCATCAAATGGTGGCAGCACCTGCATGGAGCAGGAACACCAACAGAATTCCTTATGCGACAAGAGCCCTAAAATTCATCATTGTGGAGAGTGAGTTTGGACACTTTCAAGCACATTTCTCCATTTGAATCCTACAGAAATGATCCCTGAAAGTATAGTCCTGCCTTAACTTATCAAAGATTTCAGCAACATCTTAATCACTGTTCCTTCAACAAATGGTGAACATGTTTGTCAACTTCCAATGTAAACTACTTGTCGATATCAAGTAGTAATTCTTAAGATGCCTGTTTGCCAACGGTCTATTCTAAAGAAAAATACTTTTGCAATTCTTTTCTCTCAAATCGTAAAATGTTTTGATGCCTTATATTAGTTACCTTGATTCATAGAAGTCCTTTTGGTAACCTGAGCAAAGTTTTAAAATGACCTGAAAGTCTTGGTTATCGCGGTAACAGGCGAGACAACAACGAAGATGGCGTATTTTTCTTTTCACATCTTCTAAAAATTGATTGGTCTGGCAAGTTTCCTTTGGTTCTGAAAGCATGGTTTGTCAGTGAGGATAATTTTCTCTTGGTCTTTCCAATATACAAAGCCCCAGCATCTTTCCTTGGGTTCCATGAGCATTGTTTACATTTTGCATTTCTTCCAAGTGCAGGAGCAAAAAGAAAAACATTGGCAGCGACTGCCTCTCGCACCACCAATAATCTTCCCACAAGCATCAGTTGTCTCTTTTTTTTCATTCCATCTAACAATTAGGAAAAAATAGCATAGTTTACAAATTAGGAAATAAAAACATGCTTTAAAACTCAGGTGCTTTTCAAACAAAAGAAGACTAAACACTCAAACAACCACTCTGAATGAGCTCTCTCTTGCCATCTTCCCATCTAGAAAGATAACCAAGTCATCAAATGGTGGCAGCATCTGCATGGAGCAGGAACACCAACAGAATTCCTTATGCGACAAGAGCCCTAAAATTCATCATTGTGGAAAGTGAGTTTGGACACTTTCGAGCACATTTCTCCATTTGAATTCTACAGAAATCATCCCTGAAAGTATAGTCCTGTCTTAACTTACCAAAGATTTCAGCAACATCTTAATCACTGTTCCTTCAACAAATGGTGAACATGTTTGTCAACTTCCAATGTAAACTACTTGTCGATATCAAGTAGTAATTCTTAAGATGACTGTTTGCCAACGGTCTATTCTAAAGAAAAATACTTTTGCAATTCTTTTCTCTCAAATCGTAAAATGTTTTGATGCCTTATATTAGTTACCTTGATTCATAGAAGTCCTTTTGGTAACCTGAGCAAAGTTTTAAAAGGACCTGAAAGTCTTGTTTATCGCGGTAACAGGCGAGACAACAACGCAGATGGCGTATTTTTGTTTTCACATCTTCTAAAAATTGATTGGTCTGGCAAGTTTCCTTTGGTTCTGAAAGCATGGTTTGTCAGTGAGGATAATTTTCTCTTGGTATTTCCAATATATAAAGCCCCAGCATCTTTCCTTGAGTTCCATGAGCATTATTTCCATTTTGCATTTCTTCCAAGTGCAGGAGCAAAAAGAAAAACATTGGCAGCGACTGCCTCTCGCACCACCAATAATCTTCCCACAAGCAACAGTTGTCTCTTTTTTTTCATTCCATCTAGCAATAAGGAAAAAATAGCATAGTTTACAAATTAGGAAATAAAAACATGCTTTAAAACTCAGCTGCTTTTCAAACAAAAGAAGACTAAACACTCAAACAACCACTCTGAATGAGCTCTCTCTTGCCATCTTCCCATCTAGAAAGATAGCCAAGTCATCAAATGGTGGCAGCACCTGCATGGAGCAGGAACAACAACAGAATTCCTTATGCGACAAGAGCCTTAAAATTAATCATTGTGGAAAGTAAGTTTGGACACTTTCGAGCACATTTCTCCATTTGAATCCTACAGAAATGATCCCTGAAAGTATAGTCCTGCCTTAACTTATCAAAGATTTCAGCAACATCTTAATCACTGTTCCTTCAACAAATGGTGAACATGTTTGTCAACCTCCAATGTAAACTACTTGTCGATATCAAGTAGTAATTCTTAAGATGCCTGTTTGCCAACGGTCTATTCTAAAGAAAAATACTTTTGCAATTCTTTTCTCTCAAATTGTAAAATGTTTTGATGCCTTATATTAGCTACCTTGATTCATAGAATTACTTTTGGTAACCTGAGCAAAGTTTTAAAAGGACCTGAAAGTCTTGTTTATCGCGGTAACAGGCGAGACAACAACGCAGATGGCGTATTTTTGTTTTCACATCTTCTAAAAATTGATTGGTCTGGCAAGTTTCCTTTGGTTCCGAAAGCATGGTTTGTCAGTGAGGATAATTTTCTCTTGGTCTTTCCAACATACAAAAGCCCCAGCATCTTTCCTTGGGTTCCATGAGCATTGTTTCCATTTTGCATTTCTTCCAAGTGCAGGAGCAAAAAGAAAAACATTGGCAGCGACTGCCTCTCGCACCACCAATAATCTTCCCACAAGCAACAGTTGTCTCTTTTTTTTCATTCCATCTAGCAATTAGGAAAAAATAGCATAGTTTACAAATTAGGAAATAAAAACATGCTTTAAAACTCATCTGCTTTTCAAACAGAAGAAGACTAAACACTCAAACAACCACTCTGAATGAGCTCTCTCTTGCCATCTTCCCATCTAGAAAGATAACCAAGTCATCAAATGGTGGCAGCACCTGCATGGAGCAGGAAGACCAACAGAATTCCTTATGCGACAAGAGCCCTAAAATTCATCATCGTGGAAAGTGAGTTTGGACACTTTCGAGCACATTTCTCCATTTGAATCCTACAGAAATGAACCCTGAAAGTATCGTCCTGCCTTAACTTATCAAAGATTTCAGCAACATCTTAATCACTGTTCCTTCAACAAATGGTGAACATGTTCGTCAACCTCCAATGTAAACTACTTGTCGATATCAAGTAGTAATTCTTAAGATGCCTGTTTGCCAACGGTCTATTCTAAAGAAAAATACTTTTGCAATACTTTTCTCTCAAATTGTAAAATGTTTTGATGCCTTATATTAGCTACCTTGATTCATAGAAGTACTTTTGGTAACCTGAGCAAAGTTTTAAAAGGACCTGAAAGTCTTGTTTATCGCGGTAACAGGCGAGACAACAACGCAGATGGCGTATTTTTGTTTTCACATCTTCTAAAAATTGATTGGTCTGACAAGTTTCCTTTGGTTCCGAAAGCAAAGTTTGTCAGTGAGGATAATTTTCTCTTGGTCTTTCCAATATATAAAGCCCCAGCATCTTTCCTTGGGTTCCATGAGCATTGTTTCCATTTTGCATTTCTTCCAAGTGCAGGAGCAAAAAGAAAAACATTGGCAGCGACTGCCTCTCGCACCACCAATAATCTTCCCACAAGCAACAGTTGTCTCTTTTTTTTCATTCCATCTAGCAATTAGGAAAAAATAGCATAGTTTACAAATTAGGAAATAAAAACATGCTTTAAAACTCATCTGCTTTTCAAACAAAAGAAGACTAAACACTCAAACAACCACTCTGAATGAGCTCTCTCTTGCTATCTTCCCATCTAGAACGATAACCAAGTCATCAAATGGTGGCAGCATCTGCATGGAGCAGGAACACCAACAGAATTCCTTATGCGACAAGAGCCCTAAAATTCATCATCGTGGAAAGTGAGTTTGGACACTTTCGAGCACATTTCTCCATTTGAATCCTACAGAAATGAACCCTGAAAGTATCGTCCTGCCTTAACTTATTAAAGATTTCAGCAACATCTTAATCACTGTTCCTTCAACAAATGGTGAACATGTTCATCAACCTCCAATGTAAACTACTTGTCGATATCAAGTAGTAATTCTTAAGATGCCTGTTTGCCAACGGTCTATTCTAAAGAAAAATACTTTTGCAATACTTTTCTCTCAAATTGTAAAATGTTTTGATGCCTTATATTAGCTACCTTGATTCATAGAAGTACTTTTGGTAACCTGAGCAAAGTTTTAAAAGGACCTGAAAGTCTTGTTTATCGCGGTAACAGGCGAGACAACAACGCAGATGGTGTATTTTTGTTTTCACATCTTCTAAAAATTGGTCTGACAAGTTTCCTTTGGTTCCGAAAGCATAGTTTGTCAGTGAGGATAATTTTCTCTTGGTCTTTCCAATATATAAAGCCCCAGCATCTTTCCTTGGGTTCCATGAGCATTGTTTCCATTTTGCATTTCTTCCAAGTGCAGGAGCAAAAAGAAAAACATTGGCAGCGACTGCCTCTCGCACCGCCAATAATCTTCCCACAAGCAACAGTTGTCTCTTTTTTTTTCATTCCATCTAGCAATTAGGAAAAAATAGCATAGTTTACAAATTAGGAAATAAAAACATGCTTTAAAACTCATCTGCTTTTCAAACAAAAGAAGACTAAACACTCAAACAACCACTCTGAATGAGCTTTCTCTTGCCATCTTCCCATCTAGAAAAATAACCAAGTCATCAAATGGTGACAGCACCTGCATGGAGCAGGAACACCAACAGAATTCCTTATGCGACAAGAACCCTAAAATTCATCATTGTGGAGAGTGAGTTTGGACACTTTTGAGCACATTTCTCCATTTGAATCCTACAGAAATGATCCCTGAAAGTATAGTCCTGCCTTAACTTATCAAAGATTTCAGCAACATCTTAATCAGTGTTCCTTCAACAAATGGTGAACATGTTTGTCAACCTCCAATGTAAACTACTTGTCGATATCAAGTAGTAATTCTTAAGATGACTGTTTGCCAACGGTCTATTCTAAAGAAAAATACTTTTGCAATTCTTTTCTCTCAAATCGTAAAATGTTTTGATGCCTTATATTAGTTACATTGATTCATAGAAGTCCTTTTGGTAACCTGAGCAAAGTTTTAAAAGGACCTGAAAGTCTTGTTTATCGCGGTAACAGGCGAGACAACAACGCAGATGGCGTATTTTTGTTTTCACATCTTCTAAAAATTGATTGGTCTGGCAAGTTTCCTTTGGTTCTGAAAGCATGGTTTGTCAGTGAGGATAATTTTCTCTTGGTATTTCCAATATATAAAGCCCTAGCATCTTTTCTTGAGTTCCATGAGCATTGTTTCCATTTTGCATTTCTTCCAAGTGCAGGAGCAAAAAGAAAAACATTGGCAGCGACTGCCTCTCGCACCACCAATAATCTTCCCACAAGCAACAGTTGTCTCTTTTTTTTCATTCCATCTAGCAATTAGGAAAAAATAGCATAGTTTACAAATTAGGAAATAAAAACATGCTTTAAAACTCAGCTGCTTTTCAAACAAAAGAAGACTAAACACTCAAACAACCACTCTGAATGAGCTCTCTCTTGCCATCTTCCCATCTAGAAAGATAGCCAAGTCATCAAATGGTGGCAGCACCTGCATGGAGCAGGAACAACAACAGAATTCCTTATGCAACAAGAGCCCTAAAATTCATCATTGTGGAGAGTGAGTTTGGACACTTTCGAGCACATTTCTCCATTTGAATCCTACAGAAATGATCCCTGAAAGTATAGTCCTGCCTTAACTTATCAAAGATTTCAGCAACATCTTAATCACTGTTCCTTCAACAAATGGTGAACATGTTCGTCAACCTCCAATGTAAACTACTTGTCGATATCAAGTAGTAATTCTTAAGATGCCTGTTTGCCAACGGTCTATTCTAAAGAAAAATACTTTTGCAATACTTTTCTCTCAAATTGTAAAATGTTTTGATGCCTTATATTAGCTACCTTGATTCATAGAAGTACTTTTGGTAACCTGAGCAAAGTTTTAAAAGGACCTGAAAGTCTTGTTTATCGCGGTAACAGGCGAGACAACAACGCAGATGGCGTATTTTTGTTTTCACATCTTCTAAAAATTGATTGGTCTGACAAGTTTCCTTTGGTTCCGAAAGCATAGTTTGTCAGTGAGGATAATTTTCTCTTGGTCTTTCCAATATATAAAGCCCCAGCATCTTTCCTTGGGTTCCATGAGCATTGTTTCCATTTTGCATTTCTTCCAAGTGCAGGAGCAAAAAGAAAAACATTGGCAGCGACTGCCTCTTGCACCGCCAATAATCTTCCCACAAGCAACAGTTGTCTCTTTTTTTTTCATTCCATCTAGCAATTAGGAAAAAATAGCATAGTTTACAAATTAGGAAATAAAAACATGCTTTAAAACTCAGGTGCTTTTCAAACAAAAGAAGACTAAACACTCAAACAACCACTCTGAATGAGCTCTCTCTTGCCATCTTCCCATCTAGAAAGATAACCAAGTCATCAAATGGTGGCAGCATCTGCATGGAGCAGGAACACCAACAGAATTCCTTATGCGACAAGAGCCCTAAAATTCATCATTGTGGAAAGTGAGTTTGGACACTTTCGAGCACATTTCTCCATTTGAATTCTACAGAAATCATCCCTGAAAGTATAGTCCTGTCTTAACTTACCAAAGATTTCAGCAACATCTTAATCACTGTTCCTTCAACAAATGGTGAACATGTTTGTCAACTTCCAATGTAAACTACTTGTCGATATCAAGTAGTAATTCTTAAGATGACTGTTTGCCAACGGTCTATTCTAAAGAAAAATACTTTTGCAATTCTTTTCTCTCAAATCGTAAAATGTTTTGATGCCTTATATTAGTTACCTTGATTCATAGAAGTCCTTTTGGTAACCTGAGCAAAGTTTTAAAATGACCTGAAAGTCTTGTTTATCGCGGTAACAGGCGAGACAACAACGCAGATGGCGTATTTTTGTTTTCACATCTTCTAAAAATTGATTGGTCTGGCAAGTTTCCTTTGGTTCTGAAAGCATGGTTTGTCAGTGAGGATAATTTTCTCTTGGTATTTCCAATATATAAAGCCCCAGCATCTTTCCTTGAGTTCCATGAGCATTATATCCATTTTGCATTTCTTCCAAGTGCAGGAGCAAAAAGAAAAACATTGGCAGCGACTGCCTCTCGCACCACCAATAATCTTCCCACAAGCAACAGTTGTCTCTTTTTTTTCATTCCATCTAGCAATTAGGAAAAAATAGCATAGTTTGCAAATTAGGAAATAAAAACATGCTTTAAAACTCAGCTGCTTTTCAAACAAAAGAAGACTAAACACTCAAACAACCACTCTGAATGAGCTCTCTCTTGCCATCTTCCCATATAGAAAGATAACCAAGTCATCAAATGGTGGCAGCATCTGCATGGAGCAGAAACACCAACAGAATTCCTTATGCGACAAGAGCCCTAAAATTCATCATTGTGGAAAGTGAGTTTGGACACTTTCGAGCACATTTCTCCATTTGAATCCTACAGAAATGATCCCTGAAAGTATAGTCCTGCCTTAACTTATCAAAGATTTCAGCAACATCTTAATCACTGTTCCTTCAAAAAATGATGAACATGTTTGTCAACCTCCAATGTAAACTACTTGTCGATATCAAGTAGTAATTCTTAAGATGCCTGTTTGCCAACGGTCTATTCTAAAGAAAAATACTTTTGCAATTCTTTTCTCTCAAATTGTAAAATGTTTTGATGCCTTATATTAGCTACCTTGATTCATAGAAGTACTTTTGGTAACCTGAGCAAAGTTTTAAAAGGACCTGAAAGTCTTGTTTATCGCGGTAACAGGCGAGACAACAACGCAGATGGCGTATTTTTGTTTTCACATCTTCTAAAAATTGATTGGTCTGGCAAGTTTCCTTTGGTTCCGAAAGCATGGTTTGTCAGTGAGGATAATTTTCTCTTGGTCTTTCCAACATACAAAAGCCCCAGCATCTTTCCTTGGGTTCCATGAGCATTGTTTCCATTTTGCATTTCTTCCAAGTGCAGGAGCAAAAAGAAAAACATTGGCAGCGACTGCCTCTCGCACCACCAATAATCTTCCCACAAGCAACAGTTGTCTCTTTTTTTTCATTCCATCTAGCAATTAGGAAAAAATAGCATAGTTTACAAATTAGGAAATAAAAACATGCTTTAAAACTCATCTGCTTTTCAAACAGAAGAAGACTAAACACTCAAACAACCACTCTGAATGAGCTCTCTCTTGCCATCTTCCCATCTAGAAAGATAACCAAGTCATCAAATGGTGGCAGCACCTGCATGGAGCAGGAACACCAACAGAATTCCTTATGCAACAAGAGCCCTAAAATTCATCATTGTGGAAAGTGAGTTTGGACACTTTCGAGCACATTTCTCCATTTGAATTCTACAGAAATGATCCCTGAAAGTATAGTCCTGCCTCAACTTATCAAAGATTTCAGCAACATCTTAATCACTGTTCCTTCAACAAATGGTGAACATGTTTGTCAACCTCCAATGTAAACTACTTGTCGATATCAAGTAGTAATTCTTAAGATGACTGTTTGCCAACGGTCTATTCTAAAGAAAAATACTTTTGCAATTCTTTTCTCTCAAATCGTAAAATGTTTTGATGCCTTATATTAGTTACCTTGATTCATAGAAGTCCTTTTGGTAACCTGAGCAAAGTTTTAAAATGACCTGAAAGTCTTGTTTATCGCGGTAACAGGCGAGACAACAACGCAGGTGGCGTATTTTTGTTTTCACATCTTCTAAAAATTGATTGGTCTGGCAAGTTTCCTTTGATTCTGAAAGCATGGTTTGTCAGTGAGGATAATTTTCTCTTGGTATTTCCAATATATAAAGCCCCAGCATCTTTTCTTGAGTTCCATGAGCATTGCTTCCATTTTGCATTTCTTCCAAGTGCAGGAGCAAAAAGAAAAACATTGGCAGCGACTGCCTCTCGCACCACCAATAATCTTCCCACAAGCAACAGTTGTCTCTTTTTTTTCATTCCATCTAGCAATTAGGAAAAAATAGCATAGTTTACAAATTAGGAAATAAAAACAGGCTTTAAAACTCAGCTGCTTTTCAAACAAAAGAAGACTAAACACTCAAACAACCACTCTGAATGAGCTCTCTCTTGCCATCTTCCCATCTAGAAAGATAGCCAAGTCATCAAATGGTGGCAGCACCTGCATGGAGCAGGAACAACAACAGAATTCCTTATGCGACAAGAGCCCTAAAATTCATCATTCTGGAGAGTGAGTTTGGACACTTTCAAGCACATTTCTCCATTTGAATCCTACAGAAATCATCCCTGAAAGTATAGTCCTGTCTTAACTTACCAAAGATTTCAGCAACATCTTAATCACTGTTCCTTCAACAAATGGTGAACATGTTTGTCAACTTCCAATGTAAACTACTTGTCGATATCAAGTAGTAATTCTTAAGATGACTGTTTGCCAACGGTCTATTCTAAAGAAAAATACTTTTGCAATTCTTTTCTCTCAAATCGTAAAATGTTTTGATGCCTTATATTAGTTACCTTGATTCATAGAAGTCCTTTTGGTAACCTGAGCAAAGTTTTAAAATGACCTGAAAGTCTTGTTTATCGCGGTAACAGGCGAGACAACAACGCAGATGGCGTATTTTTGTTTTCACATCTTCTAAAAATTGATTGGTCTGGCAAGTTTCCTTTGGTTCTGAAAGCATGGTTTGTCAGTGAGGATAATTTTCTCTTGGTATTTCCAATATATAAAGCCCCAGCATCTTTCTTCGAGTTCCATGAGCATTATTTCCATTTTGCATTTCTTCCAAGTGCAGGAGCAAAAAGAAAAACATTGGCAGCGACTGCCTCTCGCACCACCAATAATCTTCCCACAAGCAACAGTTGTCTCTTTTTTTTCATTCCATCTAGCAATAACTAAAAAATAGCATAGTTTACAAATTAGGAAATAAAAACATGCTTTAAAACTCAGCTGCTTTTCAAACAAAAGAAGACTAAACACTCAAACAACCACTCTGAATGAGCTCTCTCTTGCCATCTTCCCATCTAGAAAGATAGCCAAGTCATCAAATGGTGGCAGCACCTGCATGGAGCAGGAACAACAACAGAATTCCTTATGCGACAAGAGCCCTAAAATTAATCATTGTGGAAAGTAAGTTTGGACACTTTCGAGCACATTTCTCCATTTGAATCCTACAGAAATGATCCCTGAAAGTATAGTCCTGCCTTAACTTATCAAAGATTTCAGCAACATCTTAATCACTGTTCCTTCAACAAATAGTGAACATGTTCGTCAACCTCCAATGTAAACTACTTGTCAATATCAAGTAGTAATTCTTAAGATGCCTGTTTGCCAACGGTCTATTCTAAAGAAAAATACTTTTGCAATTCTTTTCTCTCAAATTGTAAAATGTTTTGATGCCTTATATTAGCTACCTTGATTCATAGAAGTACTTTTGGTAACCTGAGCAAAGTTTTAAAAGGACCTGAAAGTCTTGTTTATCGCGGTAACAGGCGAGACAACAACGCAGATGGCGTATTTTTGTTTTCACATCTTCTAAAAATTGATTGGCCTGGCAAGTTTCCTTTGGTTCCGAAAGCAAAGTTTGTCAGTGAGGATAATTTTCTCTTGGTCTTTCCAACATACAAAAGCCCCAGCATCTTTCCTTGGGTTCCATGAGCATTGTTTCCATTTTGCATTTCTTCCAAGTGCAGGAGCAAAAAGAAAAACATTGGCAGCGACTGCCTCTCGCACCACCAATAATCTTCCCACAAGCAACAGTTGTCTCTTTTTTTTCATTCCATCTAGCAATTAGGAAAAAATAGCATAGTTTACAAATTAGGAAATAAAAACATGCTTTAAAACTCATCTGCTTTTCAAACAAAAGAAGACTAAACACTCAAACAACCACTCTGAATGAGCTCTCTCTTGCTATCTTCCCATCTAGAATGATAACCAAGTCATCAAATGGTGGCAGCATCTGCATGGAGCAGGAACACCAACAGAATTCCTTATGCGACAAGAGCCCTAAAATTCATCATCGTGGAAAGTGAGTTTGAACACTTTCGAGCACATTTCTCCATTTGAATCCTACAGAAATGAACCCTGAAAGTATCATCCTGCCTTAACTTATCAAAGATTTCAGCAACATCTTAATCACTGTTCCTTCAACAAATGGTGAACATGTTCATCAACCTCCAATGTAAACTACTTGTCGATATCAAGTAGTAATTCTTAAGATGCCTGTTTGCCAACGGTCTATTCTAAAGAAAAATACTTTTGCAATACTTTTCTCTCAAATTGTAAAATGTTTTGATGCCTTATATTAGCTACCTTGATTCATAGAAGTACTTTTGGTAACCTGAGCAAAGTTTTAAAAGGACCTGAAAGTCTTGTTTATCGCGGTAACAGGCGAGACAACAACGCAGATGGTGTATTTTTGTTTTCACATCTTCTAAAAATTGATTGGTCTGACAAGTTTCCTTTGGTTCCGAAAGCATAGTTTGTCAGTGAGGATAATTTTCTCTTGGTCTTTCCAATATATAAAGCCCCAGCATCTTTCCTTGGGTTCCATGAGCATTGTTTCCATTTTGCATTTCTTCCAAGTGCAGGAGCAAAAAGAAAAACATTGGCAGCGACTGCCTCTCGCACCGCCAATAATCTTCCCACAAGCAACAGTTGTCTCTTTTTTTTTCATTCCATCTAGCAATTAGGAAAAAATAGCATAGTTTACAAATTAGGAAATAAAAACATGCTTTAACACTCATCTGCTTTTCAAACAAAAGAAGACTAAACACTCAAACAACCACTCTGAATGAGCTTTCTCTTGCCATCTTCCCATCTAGAAAAATAACCAAGTCATCAAATGGTGACAGCACCTGCATGGAGCAGGAACACCAACAGAATTCCTTATGCGACAAGAACCCTAAAATTCATCATTGTGGAGAGTGAGTTTGGACACTTTTGAGCACATTTCTCCATTTGAATCCTACAGAAATGATCCCTGAAAGTATAGTCCTGCCTTAACTTATCAAAGATTTCAGCAACATCTTAATCACTGTTCCTTCAACAAATGGTGAACATGTTTGTCAACCTCCAATGTAAACTACTTGTCGATATCAAGTAATAATTCTTAAGATGCCTGTTTGCCAACGGTCTATTCTAAAGAAAAATACTTTTGCAATTCTTTTCTCACAAATTGTAAAATGTTTTGATGCCTTATATTAGCTACCTTGATTCATAGACGTACTTTTGGTAACCTGAGCAAAGTTTTAAAAGGACCTGAAAGTCTTGTTTATCGCGGTAACAGGCGAGACAACAACGCAGATGGTGTATTTTTGTTTTCACATCTTCTAAAAATTGATTGGTCTGACAAGTTTCCTTTGGTTTCGAAAGCATAGTTTGTCAGTGAGGATAATTTTCTCTTGGTCTTTCCAATATATAAAGCCCCAGCATCTTTCCTTGGGTTCCATGAGCATTGTTTCCATTTTGCATTTCTTCCAAGTGCAGGAGCAAAAAGAAAAACATTGTTAGCGACTGCCTCTCGCACCGCCAATAATCTTCCCACAAGCAACAGTTGTCTCTTTTTTTTTCATTCCATCTAGCAATAAGGAAAAAATAGCATAGTTTACAAATTAGGAAATAAAAACATGCTTTAAAACTCAGCTGCTTTTCAAACAAAAGAAGACTAAACACTCAAACAACCACTCTGAATGAGCTCTCTCTTGCCATCTTCCCATCTAGAAAGATAACCAAGTCATCAAATGGTGGCAGCACCTGCATGGAGCAGGAACACCAACAGAATTTCTTATGCGACAAGAGCCCTAAAATTAATCATTGTGGAAAGTGAGTTTGGAAACTTTCGAGCACATTTCTCCATTTGAATTCTACAGAAATGATCCCTGAAAGTATAGTCCTGCCTGAACTTATCAAAGATTTCAGCAACATCTTAATCACTGTTCCTTCAACAAATGGTGAACATGTTTGTCAACCTCCAATGTAAACTACTTGTCGATATCAAGTAGTAATTCTTAAGATGACTGTTTGCCAACGGTCTATTCTAAAGAAAAATACTTTTGCAATTCTTTTCTCTCAAATCGTAAAATGTTTTGATGCCTTATATTAGTTACCTTGATTCATAGAAGTCCTTTTGGTAACCTGAGCAAAGTTTTAAAATGACCTGAAAGTCTTGTTTATCGCGGTAACAGGCGAGACAACAACGCAGATGGCGTATTTTTGTTTTCACATCTTCTAAAAATTGATTGGTCTGGCAAGTTTCCTTTGGTTCTGAAAGCATGGTTTGTCAGTGAGGATAATTTTCTCTTGGTATTTCCAATATATAAAGCCCCAGCATCTTTTCTTGAGTTCCATGAGCATTGTTTCCATTTTGCATTTCTTCCAAGTGCAGGAGCAAAAAGAAAAACATTGGCAGCGACTGCCTCTCGCACCACCAATAATCTTCCCACAAGCAACAGTTGTCTCTTTTTTTTCATTCCATCTAGCAATTAGGAAAAAATAGCATAGTTTACAAATTAGGAAATAAAAACATGCTTTAAAACTCATCTGCTTTTCAAACAAAAGAAGACTAAACACTCAAACAACCACTCTGAATGAGCTCTATCTTGCCATCTTCCCATCTAGAAAGATAGCCAAGTCATCAAATGGTGGCAGCACCTGCATGGAGCAGGAACAACAACAGAATTCCTTATGCGACAAGAGCCCTAAAATTCATCATTGTGGAGAGTGAGTTTGGACACTTTCGAGCACATTTCTCCATTTGAATCCTACAGAAATGATCCCTGAAAGTATAGTCCTGCCTTAACTTATCAAAGATTTCAGCAACATCTTAATCACTGTTCCTTCAACAAATGGTGAACATGTTTGTCAACCTCCAATGTAAACTACTTGTCGATATCAAGTAGTAATTCTTAAGATGCCTGTTTGCCAACGGTCTATTCTAAAGAAAAATACTTTTGCAATTCTTTTCTCTCAAATTGTAAAATGTTTTGATGCCTTATATTAGCTACCTTGATTCATAGAAGTACTTTTGGTAACCTGAGCAAAGTTTTAAAAGGACCTGAAAGTCTTGTTTATCGCGGTAACAGGCGAGACAACAACGCAGATGGCGTATTTTTGTTTTCACATCTTCTAAAAATTGATTGGTCTGGCAAGTTTCCTTTGGTTCCGAAAGCATGGTTTGTCAGTGAGGATAATTTTCTCTTGGTCTTTCCAACATACAAAAGCCCCAGCATCTTTCCTTGGGTTCCATGAGCATTGTTTCCATTTTGCATTTCTTCCAAGTGCAGGAGCAAAAAGAAAAACATTGGCAGCGACTGCCTCTCGCACCACCAATAATCTTCCCGCAAGCAACAGTTGTCTCTTTTTTTTCATTCCATCTAGCAATTAGGAAAAAATAGCATAGTTTACAAATTAGGAAATAAAAACATGCTTTAAAACTCATCTGCTTTTCAAACAGAAGAAGACTAAACACTCAAACAACCACTCTGAATGAGCTCTCTCTTGCCATCTTCCCATCTAGAAAGATAACCAAGTCATCAAATGGTGGCAGCACCTGCATGGAGCAGGAACACCAACAGAATTCCTTATGCGACAAGAGCCCTAAAATTAATCATTGTGGAAAATGAGTTTGGACACTTTCGAGCACATTTCTCCATTTGAATCCTACAGAAATGATCCCTGAAAGTATAGTCCTGCCTTAACTTATCAAAGATTTCAGCAACATCTTAATCACTGTTCCTTCAACAAATGGTGAACATGTTTGTCAACCTCGAATGTAAACTACTTGTCGATATCAAGTAGTAATTCTTAAGATGCCTGTTTGCCAACGGTCTATTCTAAAGAAAAATACTTTTGCAATACTTTTCTCTCAAATTGTAAAATGTTTTGATGCCTTATATTAGCTACCTTGATTCATAGAAGTACTTTTGGTAACCTGAGCAAAGTTTTAAAAGGACCTGAAAGTCTTGTTTATCGCGGTAACAGGCGAGACAACAACGCAGATGGCGTATTTTTGTTTTCACATCTTCTAAAAATTGATTGGTCTGACAAGTTTCCTTTGGTTCCGAAAGCATAGTTTGTCAGTGAGGATAATTTTCTCTTGGTCTTTCCAATATATAAAGCCCCAGCATCTTTCCTTGGGTTCCATGAGCATTGTTTCCATTTTGCATTTCTTCCAAGTGCAGGAGCAAAAAGAAAAACATTGGCAGCGACTGCCTCTCGCACCGCCAATAATCTTCCCACAAGCAACAGTTGTCTCTTTTTTTTTCATTCCATCTAGCAATTAGGAAAAAATAGCATAGTTTACAAATTAGGAAATAAAAACATGCTTTAAAACTCAGCTGCTTTTCAAACAAAAGAAGACTAAACACTCAAACAACCACTCTGAATGAGCTCTCTCTTGCCATCTTCCCATCTAGAAAGATAACCAAGTCATCAAATGGTGGCAGCACCTGCATGGAGCAGGAACACCAACAGAATTCCTTATGCGACAAGAGCTCTAAAATTCATCATTGTGGAAAATAAGTTTGGACACTTTCGAGCACATTTCTCCATTTGAATCCTACAGAAATGATCACTGAAAGTATAGTCCTGCCTTAACTTATCAAAGATTTCAGCAACATCTTAATCACTGTTCCTTCAACAAATGGTGAACATGTTTGTCAACCTCCAATGTAAACTACTTGTCGATATCAAGTAGTAATTCTTAAGATGACTGTTTGCCAATGGTCTATTCTAAAGAAAAATACTTTTGCAATTCTTTTCTCTCAAATTGTAAAATGTTTTGATGCCTTATATTAGCTACATTGATTCATAGAAGTACTTTTGGTAAACTGAGCAAAGTTTTAAAAGGACCTGAAAGTCTTGTTTATCGCGGTAACAGACAAGACAACAACGCAGATGGCGTATTTTTGTTTTCACATCTTCTAAAAATTGATTGGTCTGACAAGTTTCCTTTGGTTCCGAAAGCATGGTTTGTCAGTGAGGATAATTTTCTCTTGGTCTTTCCAATATATAAAGCCCCAGCATCTTTCCTTGGGTTCCATGAGCATTGTTTCCATTTTGCATTTCTTCCAAGTGCAGGAGCAAAAAGAAAAACATTGGCAGCGACTGCCTCTCGCACCGCCAATAATCTTCCCACAAGCAACAGTAGTCTCTTTTTTTTTCATTCCATCTAGCAATTAGGAAAAAATAGCATAGTTTACAAATTAGGAAATAAAAACATGCTTTAAAACTCATCTGCTTTTCAAACAAAAGAAGACTAAACACTCAAACAACCACTCTGAATGAGCTCTCTCTTGCCATCTTCCCATCTAGAAAGATAGCCAAGACATCAAATGGTGGCAGCACCTGCATGGAGCAGGAACAACAACAGAATTCCTTATGCGACAAGAGCCCTAAAATTCATCATTGTGGAGAGTGAGTTTGGAAACTTTCGAGCACATTTCTCCATTTGAATCCTACAGAAATGATCCCTGAAAGTATAGTCCTGGCTTAACTTATCAAAGATTTCAGCAACATCTTAATCACTGTTCCTTCAACAAATGGTGAACATGTTTGTCAACATCCAATGTAAACTACTTGTCGATATCAAGTAGTAATTCTTAAGATGCCTGTTTGCCAACGGTCTATTCTAAAGAAAAATACTTTTGCAATTCTTTTCTCTCAAATTGTAAAATGTTTTGATGCCTTATATTAGCTACCTTGATTCATAGAAGTACTTTTGGTAACCTGAGCAAAGTTTTAAAAGGACCTGAAAGTCTTGTTTATCGCGGTAACAGGCGAGACAACAACGCAGATGGCGTATTTTTCTTTTCACATCTTCTAAAAATTGATTGGTCTGGCAAGTTTCCTTTGGTTCCGAAAGCATGGTTTGTCAGTGAGGATAATTTTCTCTTGGTCTTTCCAACATATAAAGCCCCAGCATCTTTCCTTGGGTTTCATGAGCATTGTTTCCATTTTGCATTTCTTCCAAGTGCAGGAGCAAAAAGAAAAACAATGGCAGCGACTGCCTCTCGCACCGCCAATAATCTTCCCACAAGCAACAGTTGTCTCTTTTTTTTTCATTCCACCTAGCAATTAGGAAAGAATAACATAGTTTACAAATTAGGAAATAAAAACATGTTTTAAAACTCAACTGCTTTTCAAACAAAAGAAGACTAAACACTCAAACAACCACTCTGAATGAGCTCTCTCTTGCCATATTCCCATATAGAAAGATAACCAAGTCATCAAATGGTGGCAGCATCTGCATGGAGCAGGAATACCAACAGAATTCCTTATGCGACAAGAGCCCTAAAATTCATCATTGTGGAAAGTGAGTTTGGACACTTTCAAGCACATGTCTCCATTTGAATCCTACAGAAATGATCCCTGAAAGTATAGTCCTGCCTTTACTTATCAAAGATTTCAGCAACATCTTAATCACTGTTCCTTCAACAAATGGTGAACATGTTTGTCAACCTCCAATGTAAACTACTTGTCGATATCAAGTAGTAATTCTTAAGATGCCTGTTTGCCAACGGTCTATTCTAAAGAAAAATACTTTAGCAATTCTTTTCTCTCAAATTGTAAAATGTTTTGATGCCTTATATTAGCTACCTTGATTCACAGAAGTACTTTTGGTAACCTGAGCAAAGTTTTTAAAGGACCTGAAAGTCTTGTTTATCGCGGTAACAGGCGAGACAACAACGCAGATGGCGTATTTTTCTTTTCATATCTTCTAAAAATTGATTGGTCTGGCAAGTTTCCTTTGGTTCCGAAAGCATGGTTTGTCAGTGAGGATAATTTTCTCTTGGTCTTTCCAATATATAAAGCCCCAGCATCTTTCCTTGGGTTTCATGAGCATTGTTTCCATTTTGCATTTCTTCCAAGTGCAGGAGCAAAAAGAAAAACATTGGCAGCGACTGCCTCTCACACCGCCAATAATCTTCCCACAAGCAACAATTGTCTCTTTTTTTTTCATTCCATCTAGCAATTAGGAAAAAATAGCATAGTTTACAAATTAGGAAATAAAAACATGCTTTAAAACTCAGCTGCTTTTCAAACAAAAGAAGACTAAACACTCAAACAACCACTCTGAATGAGCTCTCTTGCCATCTTCCCATCTAGAAAGATAACTAAGTCATCAAATGGTGGCAACACCTGCATGGAGCAGGAACACCAACAGAATTCCTTATGCAACAAGAGCCCTAAAATTCATCATCGTGGAAAGTGAGTTTGGACACTTTCGAGCACATTTCTCCATTTGAATCCTACAGAAATGATCCCTGAAAGTATCATCCTGCCTTAACTTATCAAAGATTTCAGCAACATCTTAATCACTGTTCCTTCAACAAATGGTGAACATGTTCGTCAACCTCCAATGTAAACTACTTGTCGATATCAAGTAGTAATTCTTAAGATGCCTGTTTGCCAACGGTCTATTCTAAAGAAAAATACTTTTGCAATACTTTTCTCTCAAATTGTAAAATGTTTTGATGCCTTATATTAGCTACCTTGATTCATAGAAGTACTTTTGGTAACCTGAGCAAAGTTTTAAAAGGACCTGAAAGTCTTGTTTATCGCGGTAACAGGCGAGACAACAACGCAGATGGTGTATTTTTGTTTTCACATCTTCTAAAAATTGATTGGTCTGACAAGTTTCCTTTGGTTCCGAAAGCATAGTTTGTCAGTGAGGATAATTTTCTCTTGGTCTTTCCAATATATAAAGCCCCAGCATCTTTCCTTGGGTTCCATGAGCATTGTTTCCATTTTGCATTTCTTCCAAGTGCAGGAGCAAAAAGAAAAACATTGGCAGCGACTGCCTCTCGCACCGCCAATAATCTTCCCACAAGCAACAGTTGTCTCTTTTTTTTTCATTCCATCTAGCAATTAGGAAAAAATAGCATAGTTTACAAATTAGGAAATAAAAACATGCTTTAAAACTCAGCTGCTTTTCAAACAAAAGAAGACTAAACACTCAAACAACCACTCTGAATGAGCTCTCTTGCCATCTTCCCATCTAGAAAGATAACTAAGTCATCAAATGGTGGCAACACCTGCATGGAGCAGGAACACCAACAGAATTCCTTATGCAACAAGAGCCCTAAAATTCATCATCGTGGAAAGTGAGTTTGGACACATTCGAGCACATTTCTCCATTTGAATCCTACAGAAAGGATCCCTGAAAGTATAGTCCTGCCTTAACTTATCAAAGATTTCAGCAACATCTTAATCACTGTTCCTTCAACAAATGGTGAACATGTTTGTCAACCTCCAATGTAAACTACTTGTCGATATCAAGTAGTAATTCTTAAGATGCCTGTTTGCCAACGGTTTATTCTAAAGAAAAATACTTTTGCAATTCTTTTCTCTCAAATTGTAAAATGTTTTGATGCCTTATATTAGCTACCTTGATTCATAGAAGTACTTTTGGTAACCTGAGCAAAGTTTTAAAAGGACCTGAAAGTCTTGTTTATCGCGGTAACAGGCGAGACAACAACGCAGATGGCGTATTTTTGTTTTCACATCTTCTAAAAATTGATTGGTCTGGCAAGTTTCCTTTGGTTCTGAAAGCATGGTTTGTCAGTGAGGATAATTTTCTCTTGGTCTTTCCAACATACAAAAGCCCCAGCATCTTTCCTTGGGTTCCATGAGCATTGTTTCCATTTTGCATTTCTTCCAAGTGCAGGAGCAAAAAGAAAAACATTGGCAGCGACTGCCTCTCACACCACCAATAAACTTCCCACAAGCAACAATTGTCTCTTTTTTTTCATTCCATCTAGCAATTAGGAAAAAATAGCATAGTTTACAAATTAGGAAATAAAAACATGCTTTAAAACTCATCTGCTTTTCAAACAGAAGAAGACTAAACACTCAAACAACCACTCTGAATGAGCTCTCTCTTGCCATCTTCCCATCTAGAAAGATAACCAAGTCATCAAATGGTGGCAGCACCTGCATGGAGCAGGAACAACAACAGAATTCCTTATGCGACAAGAGCCCTAAAATTCATCATCGTGGAAAGTGAGTTTGGACACTTTCGAGCACATTTCTCCATTTGAATCCTACAGAAATGATCCCTGAAAGTATAGTCCTGCCTTAACTTATCAAAGATTTCCGCAACATCTTAATCACTGTTCCTTCAACAAATGGTGAACATGTTCGTCAACCTCCAATGTAAACTACTTGTCGATATCAAGTAGTAATTCTTAAGATGCCTGTTTGCCAACGGTCTATTCTAAAGAAAAATACTTTTGCAATACTTTTCTCTCAAATTGTAAAATGTTTTGATGCCTTATATTAGCTACCTTGATTCATAGAAGTACTTTTGGTAACCTGAGCAAAGTTTTAAAAGGACCTGAAAGTCTTGTTTATCGCGGTAACAGGCGAGACAACAACGCAGATGGCGTATTTTTGTTTTCACATCTTCTAAAAATTGATTGGTCTGACAAGTTTCCTTTGGTTCCGAAAGCATAGTTTGTCAGTGAGGATAATTTTCTCTTGGTCTTTCCAATATATAAAGCCCCAGCATCTTTCCTTGGGTTCCATGAGCATTGTTTCCATTTTGCATTTCTTCCAAGTGCAGGAGCAAAAAGAAAAACATTGGCAGCGACTGCCTCTCGCACCGCCAATAATCTTCCCACAAGCAACAGTTGTCTCTTTTTTTTTTCATTCCATCTAGCAATTAGGAAAAAATAGCATAGTTTACAAATTAGGAAATAAAAACATGCTTTAAAACTCATCTGCTTTTCAAACAAAAGAAGACTAAACACTCAAACAACCACTCTGAATGAGCTCTCTCTTGCCATCTTCCCATCTAGAAAGATAACCAAGTCATCAAATAGTGGCAGCACCTGCATGGAGCAGGAACACCAACAGAATTCCTTATGCGACAAGAGCCCTAAAATTCATCATCGTGGAAAGTGAGTTTGGAAACATTCGAGCACATTTCTCCATTTGAATCCTACAGAAATGATCCCTGAAAGTATAGTCCTGCCTTAACTTATCAAAGATTTCAGCAACATCTTAATCACTGTTCCTTCAACAAATGGTGAACATGTTTGTCAACCTCCAATGTAAACTACTTGTCGATATCAAGTAGTAATTCTTAAGATGCCTGTTTGCCAACGGTCTATTCTAAAGAAAAATACTTTTGCAATTCTTTTCTCTCAAATTGTAAAATGTTTTGATGCCTTATATTAGCTACCTTGATTCATAAACGTACTTTTGGTAACCTGAGCAAAGTTTTAAAAGGACCTGAAAGTCTTGTTTATCGCGGTAACAGGCGAGACAACAACGCAGATGGCGTATTTTTGTTTTCACATCTTCTAAAAATTGATTGGTCTGACAAGTTTCCTTTGGTTCCGAAAGCATGGTTTGTCAGTGAGGATAATTTTCTCTTGGTCTTTCCAATATATAAAGCCCCAGCATCTTTCCTTGGGTTCCATGAGCATTGTTTCCATTTTGCATTTCTTCCAAGTGCAGGAGCAAAAAGAAAAACATTGGCAGCGACTACCTCTCGCACCGCCAATAATCTTCCCACAAGCAACAGTTGTCTCTTTTTTTTTCATTCCATCTAGCAATTAGGAAAAAATAGCATAGTTTACAAATTAGGAAATAAAAACATGCTTTAAAACTCATCTGCTTTTCAAACAAAAGAAGACTAAACACTCAAACAACCACTCTGAATGAGCTCTCTTGCCATCTTCCCATCTAGAAAGATAACTAAGTCATCAAATGGTGGCAACACCTGCATGGAGCAGGAACACCAACAGAATTCCTTATGCAACAAGAGCCCTAAAATTCATCATCGTGGAAAGTGAGTTTGGACACATTCGAGCACATTTCTCCATTTGAATCCTACAGAAAGGATCCCTGAAAGTATAGTCCTGCCTTAACTTATCAAAGATTTCAGCAACATCTTAATCACTGTTCCTTCAACAAATGGTGAACATGTTTGTCAACCTCCAATGTAAACTACTTGTCGATATCAAGTAGTAATTCTTAAGATGCCTGTTTGCCAACGGTCTATTCTAAAGAAAAATACTTTTGCAATTCTTTTCTCTCAAATTGTAAAATGTTTTGATGCCTTATATTAGCTACCTTGATTCATAGAAGTACTTTTGGTAACCTGAGCAAAGTTTTAAAAGGACCTGAAAGTCTTGTTTATCGCGGTAACAGGCGAGACAACAACGCAGATGGCGTATTTTTGTTTTCACATCTTCTAAAAATTGATTGGTCTGGCAAGTTTCCTTTGGTTCTGAAAGCATGGTTTGTCAGTGAGGATAATTTTCTCTTGGTCTTTCCAACATACAAAAGCCCCAGCATCTTTCCTTGGGTTCCATGAGCATTGTTTCCATTTTGCAATTCTTCCAAGTGCAGGAGCAAAAAGAAAAACATTGGCAGCGACTGCCTCTCACACCACCAATAAACTTCCCACAAGCAACAATTGTCTCTTTTTTTTCATTCCATCTAGCAATTAGGAAAAAATAGCATAGTTTACAAATTAGGAAATAAAAACATGCTTTAAAACTCATCTGCTTTTCAAACAGAAGAAGACTAAACACTCAAACAACCACTCTGAATGAGCTCTCTCTTGCCATCTTCCCATCTAGAAAGATAACCAAGTCATCAAATGGTGGCAGCACCTGCATGGAGCAGGAACAACAACAGAATTCCTTATGCGACAAGAGCCCTAAAATTCATCATCGTGGAAAGTGAGTTTGGACACTTTCGAGCACATTTCTCCATTTGAATCCTACAGAAATGATCCCTGAAAGTATCGTCCTGCCTTAACTTATCAAAGATTTCCGCAACATCTTAATCACTGTTCCTTCAACAAATGGTGAACATGTTCGTCAACCTCCAATGTAAACTACTTGTCGATATCAAGTAGTAATTCTTAAGATGCCTGTTTGCCAACGGTCTATTCTAAAGAAAAATACTTTTGCAATACTTTTCTCTCAAATTGTAAAATGTTTTGATGCCTTATATTAGCTACCTTGATTCATAGAAGTACTTTTGGTAACCTGAGCAAAGTTTTAAAAGGACCTGAAAGTCTTGTTTATCGCGGTAACAGGCGAGACAACAACGCAGATGGCGTATTTTTGTTTTCACATCTTCTAAAAATTGATTGGTCTGACAAGTTTCCTTTGGTTCCGAAAGCATAGTTTGTCAGTGAGGATAATTTTCTCTTGGTCTTTCCAATATATAAAGCCCCAGCATCTTTCCTTGGGTTCCATGAGCATTGTTTCCATTTTGCATTTCTTCCAAGTGCAGGAGCAAAAAGAAAAACATTGGCAGCGACTGCCTCTCGCACCGCCAATAATCTTCCCACAAGCAACAGTTGTCTCTTTTTTTTTCATTCCATCTAGCAATTAGGAAAAAATAGCATAGTTTACAAATTAGGAAATAAAAACATGCTTTAAAACTCATCTGCTGTTCAAACAAAAGAAGACTAAACACTCAAACAACCATTTTGAATGAGCTCTCTCTTGCCATCTTCCCATCTAGAAAAATAACCAAGTCATCAAATGGTGACAGCACCTGCATGGAGCAGGAACACCAACAGAATTCCTTATGCGACAAGAACACTAAAATTCATTATTGTGGAGAGTGAGTTTGGACACTTTTGAGCACATTTCTCCATTTGAATCCTACAGAAATGATCCCTGAAAGTATAGTCCTGCCTTAACTTATCAAAGATTTCAGCAACATCTTAATCACTGTTCCTTCAACAAATGGTGAACATGTTTGTCAACCTCCAATGGAAACTACTTGTCGATATCAAGTAATAATTCTTAAGATGCCTGTTTGCCAACGGTCTATTCTAAAGAAAAATACTTTTGCAATTCTTTTCTCTCAAATTGTAAAATGTTTTGATGCCTTATATTAGCTACCTTGATTCATAGACGTACTTTTGGTAACCTGAGCAAAGTTTTAAAAGGACCTGAAAGTCTTGTTTATCGCGGTAACAGGCGAGACAACAACGCAGATGGTGTATTTTTGTTTTCACATCTTCTAAAAATTGATTGGTCTGACAAGTTTCCTTTGGTTTCGAAAGCATAGTTTGTCAGTGAGGATAATTTTCTCTTGGTCTTTTCAATATATAAAGCCCCAGCATCTTTCCTTGGGTTCCATGAGCATTGTTTCCATTTTGCATTTCTTCCAAGTGCAGGAGCAAAAAGAAAAACATTGTTAGCGACTGCCTCTCGCACCGCCAATAATCTTCCCACAAGCAACAGTTGTCTCTTTTTTTTTCATTCCATCTAGCAATAAGGAAAAAATAGCATAGTTTACAAATTAGGAAATAAAATCATGCTTTAAAACTCAGCTGCTTTTCAAACAAAAGAAGACTAAACACTCAAACAACCACTCTGAATGAGCTCTCTCTTGCCATCTTCCCATCTAGAAAAATAACCAAGTCATCAAATGGTGACAGCACCTGCATGGAGCAGGAACACCAACAGAATTCCTTATGCGACAAGAACACTAAAATTCATCATTGTGGAGAGTGAGTTTGGACACTTTCGAGCACATTTCTCCATTTGAATCCTACAGAAATGATCCCTGAAAGTATAGTCCTGCCTTAACTTATCAAAGATTTCAGCAACATCTTAATCACTGTTCCTTCAACAAATGGTGAACATGTTTGTCAACCTCCAATGGAAACTACTTGTCGATATCAAGTAATAATTCTTAAGATGCCTGTTTGCCAACGGTCTATTCTAAAGAAAAATACTTTTGCAATTCTTTTCTCTCAAATTGTAAAATGTTTTGATGCCTTATATTAGCTACCTTGATTCATAGACGTACTTTTGGTAACCTGAGCAAAGTTTTAAAAAGACCTGAAAGTCTTGTTTATCGCGGTAACAGGCAAGACAACAACGCAGATGGTGTATTTTTGTTTTCACATCTTCTAAAAATTGATTGGTCTGACAAGTTTCCTTTGGTTTCGAAAGCATAGTTTGTCAGTGAGGATAATTTTCTCTTGGTCTTTTCAATATATAAAGCCCCAGCATCTTTTCTTGAGTTCCATGAGCATTGCTTCCATTTTGCATTTCTTCCAAGTGCAGGAGCAAAAAGAAAAACATTGGCAGCGACTGCCTCTCGCACCACCAATAATCTTCCCACAAGCAACAGTTGTCTCTTTTTTTTTCATTCCATCTAGCAATTAGGAAAAAATAGCATAGTTTACAAATTAGGAAATAAAAACATGCTTTAAAACTCAGCTGCTTTTCAAACAAAAGAAGACTAAACACTCAAACAACCACTCTGAATGAGCTCTCTCTTGCTATCTTCCAATCTAGAATGATAACCAAGTCATCAAATGGTGGCAGCATCTGCATGGAGCAGGAACACCAACAGAATTCCTTATGTGACAAGAGCCCTAAAATTCATCATTGTGGAGAGTGAGTTTGGACACTTTCGAGCACATTTCTCCATTTGAATCCTACAGAAATGATCCCTAAAAGTATAGTCCTGCCTTAACTTATCAAAGATTTCAGCAACATCTTAATCACTGTTCCTTCAACAAATGGTGAACATGTTTGTCAACCTCCAATGTAAACTACTTGTCGATATCAAGTAGTAATTCTTAAGATGACTGTTTGCCAACGGTCTATTCTAAAGAAAAATACTTTTGCAATTCTTTTCTCTCAAATTGTAAAATGTTTTGATGCCTTATATTAGCTACATTGATTCATAGAAGTACTTTTGGTAACCTGAGCAAAGTTTTAAAAGGACCTGAAAGTCTTGTTTATCGCGGTAACAGATGAGACAACAACGCAGATGGCGTATTTTTGTTTTCACATCTTCTAAAAATTGATTGGTCTGACAAGTTTCCTTTGGTTCCGAAAGCATGGTTTGTCAGTGAGGATAATTTTCTCTTGGTCTTTCCAATATATAAAGCCCCAGCATCTTTCCTTGGGTTCCATGAGCATTGTTTCCATTTTGCATTTCTTCCAAGTGCAGGAGCAAAAAGAAAAACATTGGCAGCGACTGCCTCTCGCACCGCCGATAATCTTCCCACAAGCAACAGTTGTCTCTTTTTTTTTCATTCCATCTAGCAATAAGGAAAAAATAGCATAGTTTACAAATTAGGAAATAAAAACATGCTTTAAAACTCAGCTGCTTTTCAAACAAAAGAAGACTAAACACTCAAACAACCACTCTGAATGAGCTCTCTCTTGCCATCTTCCCATCTAGAAAGATAACCAAGTCATCAAATGGTGGCAGCACCTGCATGGAGCAGGAACACCAACAGAATTCCTTATGCGACAAGAGCCCTAAAATTCATCATTGTGGAGAGTGAGTTTGGACACTTTCAAGCACATTTCTCCATTTGAATCCTACAGAAATGATCCCTGAAAGTATAGTCCTGCCTTAACTTATCAAAGATTTCAGCAACATCTTAATCACTGTTCCTTCAACAAATGGTGAAAATGTTTGTCAACTTCCAATGTAAACTACTTGTCGATATCAAGTAGTAATTCTTAAGATGCCTGTTTGCCAACGGTCTATTCTAAAGAAAAATACTTTTGCAATTCTTTTCTCTCAAATTGTAAAATGTTTTGATGCCTTATATTAGCTACCTTGATTCATAGAAGTACTTTTGGTAACCTGAGCAAAGTTTTAAAAGGACCTGAAAGTCTTGTTTATCGCGGTAACAGGCGAGACAACAACGCAGATGGCGTATTTTTGTTTTCACATCTTCTAAAAATTGATTGGTCTGGCAAGTTTCCTTTGGTTCCGAAAGCATGGTTTGTCAGTGAGGATAATTTTCTCTTGGTCTTTCCAACATACAAAAGCCCCAGCATCTTTCCTTGGGTTCCATGAGCATTGTTTCCATTTTGCATTTCTTCCAAGTGCAGGAGCAAAAAGAAAAACATTGGCAGCGACTGCCTCTCGCACCACCAATAATCTTCCCACAAGCAACAGTTGTCTCTTTTTTTTCATTCCATCTAGCAATTAGGAAAAAATAGCATAGTTTACAAATTAGGAAATAAAAACATGCTTTAAAACTCATCTGCTTTTCAAACAAAAGAAGACTAAACACTAGTGTTGAGCGAACACGGACTGTATTATTCGTGTTCATACCGAATAATTGGATTTTTTGTACCCGAACACGGACACGGACACTTTACTGTATGTTCGGGTAAAAATCCGTGTTCGGTCGTTTTATTTCCGGGTTTTGCATGCTTTGGCGCTCTTTTCATGGCGGGCTTTCAACAGCCAATCAACAATCGTTTAACTGGTGTGCCTTAAGCCATCCCAGCCATGCCTGCAAATGTCTTAGTAGCTGTGATTGGCCGTCTGAAGCATGTGACCAAGTCTTTATAAGTTCGAGGCAGCCGCAGCGGCGTCATTATGCTGCTTATATCAGGGACAGAGCACACATCAACGTGCTGGCTGCTGATTAGGGAAAGATAGGCAGGAAAAAACCATTTGTGTCCGGATAGAATTGAGGGACAGGTCGGAGTGTTTAGGCAGGGCGAGTTGTAGGCATTTTAGGGATAGAGTCTGCTGAATTATAGGGTCAGTGTCTTCTACAAACTACAATCGATATTGCTGTGTGGGGGGTGGGGTGAATCTGCACTCAATCCTGATCTACGATCTCTTCTCAATCCTGTTAGGGACAGAGTCTGCTGAATTTTAGGGAAACTGTGTTCTACAAACTACAATCGATATTGCTGTGTGGTGTGGGATTGGAGATAGGCAGGTGTCAGTGATCCACATCCATTTTTCTGTGTGTGAGCTGCAGTGAACACAATCTTTTTGGGCTGCAGTGAACACAATCTTTTTGGGCTGCAGTGAACACAATCTTTTTGGGCTGCAGTGAACACAATCTTTTTGGGCTGCAGTGAACACAATCTTTTTGGGGTGCAGTGAACAAAATCTTTTTGGGGTGCAGTGAACACAATCCTTTTTGGTGTGCAGTGAACACAATCTTTGTGGGGTGCAGTGAACAAAATCCTTTGTGGGGTGCAGTGAACACAATCTTTTTGGGGTGCAGTGAACAAAATCCTTTTTGGGGTGCAGTGAACAACATCCTTTTTGGGGTGCAGTGAACACAATCTTTTTGGGGTGCAGTGAACAAAATCCTTTGTGGGGTGCAGTGAACACAATCTTTTTGGGGTGCAGTGAACACAATCTTTTTGGGGTGGAGTGAACAACATCCTTTTTGGGGTGCAGTGAACAAAATCCTTTTTGGGGTGCAGTGAACAAAATCATTTTTGGGGTGCAGTGAACACAATCTTTTTGGGGTGCAGTGAACACAATCTTTGTGGGGTGCAGTGAACACAATCTTTTTGGGGTGGAGTGAACAACATCCTTTTTGGGGTGCAGTGAACAACATCCTTTTTGGGGTGCAGTGAACACAATCTTTTTGGGGTGCAGTGAACACAATCTTTGTGGGGTACAGTGAACAGAATCTTTGTGGGGTGCAGTGAACACAATCTTTGGGGGGTACAGTGAACACAATCTTTTTGGGGTGCAGTGAACACAATCTTTGTGGGGTGCAGTGAACACAATCTTTTTGGGGTGGAGTGAACAAAATCATTTTTGGGGTGCAGTGAACAACATCCTTTTTGGGGTGCAGTGATCAAAATCCTTTTTGGGGTGCAGTGAACACAATCTTTTTGGGGTGCAGTGAACAAAATCCTTTGTGGGGTGCAGTGAACAGAATCTTTGTGGGGTGCAGTGAACACAATCTTTGGGGGGGTACAGTGAACACAATCTTTTTGGGGTGCAGTGAACACAATCTTTGTGTTCGGTACAGTGAACAGAATCTTTGTGGGGTGCAGTGAACACAATCTTTGGGGGGTACAGTGAACACAATCTTTTTGGGGTGCAGTGAACACAATCTTTGGGGGGTACAGTGAACACAATCTTTTTGGGGTGCAGTGAACACAATCTTTGTGGGGTGCAGTGAACACAATCTTTGGGGGGGTACAGTGAACACAATCTTTTTGGGGTGCAGTGAACAACATCCTTTTAGGGTGCAGTGAACACAATCTTTGTGGGGTGCAGTGAACAACATCCTTTTAGGGTGCAGTGAACACAATCTTTGTGGGGTACAGTGAACAGAATCTTTGTGGGGTGCAGTGAACACAATCTTTGGGGGGTACAGTGAACACAATCTTTGTGAGGTGCAGTGAACACAATCTTTGTGGGGTGCAGTGAACACAATCATTGTGGGGTGCAGTGAACTCAATCTTTGTGGGGTACAGTGAACACAATCTCATACTTCTGAAGATTTGAGGGTGCTGCCTGTTCCATACTCCCCCTACTCCTCATCTAGCCTTTTAGGGGTACAAACAATAGTAATTGGGGCCTAGTGTGGTTGTGTACGTGTGATATACATACACTTTTTTTGGATCATATTTTCTATTCCGCTATTTAATCAAAAACCTTTGGGGATCAGTTAAATTGGGGGATAGTCTGTGTTGGTACGTGTGAGAGAGATCCACCTTTCCAAGTTGTTGGGGTTCATCTCATACTTCTGAAGGTTTGAGGGTGCTGCCTGTTCCATACTCCCCCTACTCCTAGCCTTTTAGGGGTACAAACAATAGTAATTGGGGCCTAGTGTGGTTGTGTACGTGTGATATACATACACTTTTTTTGGATCATATTTTCTATTACGCTATTTAATCAAAAACCTTTGGGGATCAGTTAAATTGGGGGATAGTCTGTGTTGGTACGTGTGAGAGAGATCCACCTTTCCAAGTTGTTGGGGTTCATCTCATACTTCTGAAGGTTTGAGGGTGCTGCCTGTTCCATACCCCCCTACTCCTCATCTAGCCTTTTAGGGGTACAAACAATAGTAATTGGGGCCTAGTGTGGTTGTGTACGTGTGATATACATACACTTTTTTTGGATCATATTTTCTATTCCGCTATTTAATCAAAAACCTTTGGGGATCAGTTAAATTGGGGGATAGTCTGTGTTGGTACGTGTGAGAGAGATCCACCTTTCCAAGTTTTTGGGGTTCATCTCATACTTCTGAAGATTTGAGGGTGCTGCCTGTTCCATACCCCCCTACTCCTCATCTAGCCTTTTAGGGGTACAAACAATAGTAATTGGGGCCTAGTGTGGTTGTGTACGTGTGATATACATACACTTTTTTTGGATCATATTTTCTATTACGCTATTTAATCAAAAACCTTTGGGGATCAGTTAAATTGGGGGATAGTCTGTGTTGGTACGTGTGAGAGAGATCCACCTTTCCAAGTTGTTGGGGTTCATCTCATACTTCTGAAGGTTTGAGGGTGCTGCCTGTTCCATACCCCCCCTACTCCTCATCTAGCCTTTTAGGGGTACAAACAATAGTAATTGGGGCCTAGTGTGGTTGTGTACGTGTGATATACATACACTTTTTTTGGATCATATTTTCTATTCCGCTATTTAATCAAAAACCTTTGGGGATCAGTTAAATTGGGGGATAGTCTGTGTTGGTACGTGTGAGAGAGATCCACCTTTCCAAGTTTTTGGGGTTCATCTCATACTTCTGAAGATTTGAGGGTGCTGCCTGTTCCATACCCCCCCTACTCCTCATCTAGCCTTTTAGGGGTACAAACAATAGTAATTGGGGCCTAGTGTGGTTGTGTACGTGTGATATACATACACTTTTTTTGGATCATATTTTCTATTCCGCTATTTAATCAAAAACCTTTGGGGATCAGTTAAATTGGGGGATAGTCTGTGTTGGTACGTGTGAGAGAGATCCACCTTTCCAAGTTGTTGGGGTTCATCTCATACTTCTGAAGGTTTGAGGGTGCTGCCTGTTCCATACTCCCCCTACTCCTAGCCTTTTAGGGGTACAAACAATAGTAATTGGGGCCTAGTGTGGTTGTGTACGTGTGATATACATACACTTTTTTTGGATCATATTTTCTATTCCGCTATTTAATCAAAAACCTTTGGGGATCAGTTAAATTGGGGGATAGTCTGTGTTGGTACGTGTGAGAGAGATCCACCTTTCCAAGTTTTTGGGGTTCATCTCATACTTCTGAAGATTTGAGGGTGCTGCCTGTTCCATACCCCCCCTACTCCTCATCTAGCCTTTTAGGGGTACAAACAATAGTAATTGGGGCCTAGTGTGGTTGTGTACGTGTGATATACATACACTTTTTTTGGATCATATTTTCTATTCCGCTATTTAAACAAAAACCTTTGGGGATCAGTTAAATTGGGGGATAGTCTGTGTTGGTACGTGTGAGAGAGATCCACCTTTCCAAGTTGTTGGGGTTCATCTCATACTTCTGAAGGTTTGAGGGTGCTGCCTGTTCCATACTCCCCCTACTCCTCATCTAGCCTTTTAGGGGTACAAACAATAGTAATTGGGGCCTAGTGTGGTTGTGTATGTGTGATATACATACACTTTTTTTGGATCATATTTTCTATTCCGCTATTTAATCAAAAACCTTTGGGGATCAGTTAAATTGGGGGATAGTCTGTGTTGGTACGTGTGAGAGAGATCCACCTTTCCAAGTTGTTGGGGTTCATCTCATACTTCTGAAGGTTTGAGGGTGCTGCCTGTTCCATACTCCCCCTACTCCTAGCCTTTTAGGGGTACAAACAATAGTAATTGGGGCCTAGTGTGGTTGTGTACGTGTGATATACATACACTTTTTTTGGATCATATTTTCTATTCCGCTATTTAATCAAAAACCTTTGGGGATCAGTTAAATTGGGGGATAGTCTGTGTTGGTACGTGTGAGAGAGATCCACCTTTCCAAGTTGTTGGGGTTCATCTCATACTTCTGAAGGTTTGAGGGTGCTGCCTGTTCCATACCCCCCCTACTCCTAGCCTTTTAGGGGTACAAACAATAGTAATTGGGGCCTAGTGTGGTTGTGTACGTGTGATATACATACACTTTTTTTGGATCATATTTTCTATTCCGCTATTTAATCAAAAACCTTTGGGGATCAGTTAAATTGGGGGATAGTCTGTGTTGGTACGTGTGAGAGAGATCCACCTTTCCAAGTTGTTGGGGTTCATCTCATACTTCTGAAGGTTTGAGGGTGCTGCCTGTTCCATACTCCCCCTACTCCTCATCTAGCCTTTTAGGGGTACAAACAATAGTAATTGGGGCCCAGTGTGGTTGTGTACGTGTGATATACATACACTTTTTTTGGATCATATTTTCTATTCCGCTATTTAATCAAAAACCTTTGGGGATCAGTTAAATTGGGGGATAGTCTGTGTTGGTACGTGTGAGAGAGATCCACCTTTCCAAGTTGTTGGGGTTCATCTCATACTTCTGAAGGTTTGAGGGTGCTGCCTGTTCCATACCCCCCCTACTCCTCATCTAGCCTTTTAGGGGTACAAACAATAGTAATTGGGGCCTAGTGTGGTTGTGTACGTGTGATATACATACACTTTTTTTGGATCATATTTTCTATTCCGCTATTTAATCAAAAACCTTTGGGGATCAGTTAAATTGGGGGATAGTCTGTGTTGGTACGTGTGAGAGAGATCCACCTTTCCAAGTTGTTGGGGTTCATCTCATACTTCTGAAGGTTTGAGGGTGCTGCCTGTTCCATACCCCCCCTACTCCTAGCCTTTTAGGGGTACAAACAATAGTAATTGGGGCCTAGTGTGGTTGTGTACGTGTGATATACATACACTTTTTTTGGATCATATTTTCTATTCCGCTATTTAATCAAAAACCTTTGGGGATCAGTTAAATTGGGGGATAGTCTGTGTTGGTACGTGTGAGAGAGATCCACCTTTCCAAGTTGTTGGGGTTCATCTCATACTTCTGAAGGTTTGAGGGTGCTGCCTGTTCCATACTCCCCCTACTCCTCATCTAGCCTTTTAGGGGTACAAACAATAGTAATTGGGGCCCAGTGTGGTTGTGTACGTGTGATATACATACACTTTTTTTGGATCATATTTTCTATTCCGCTATTTAATCAAAAACCTTTGGGGATCAGTTAAATTGGGGGATAGTCTGTGTTGGTACGTGTGAGAGAGATCCACCTTTCCAAGTTGTTGGGGTTCATCTCATACTTCTGAAGGTTTGAGGGTGCTGCCTGTTCCATACTCCCCCTACTCCTCATCTAGCCTTTTAGGGGTACAAACAATAGTAATTGGGGCCCAGTGTGGTTGTGTACGTGTGATATACATACACTTTTTTTGGATCATATTTTCTATTCCGCTATTTAATCAAAAACCTTTGGGGATCAGTTAAATTGGGGGATAGTCTGTGTTGGTACGTGTGAGAGAGATCCACCCTTCCAAGTTGTTGGGGTTCATCTCATACTTCTGAAGGTTTGAGGGTGCTGCCTGTTCCATACTCCCCCTACTCCTCATCTAGCCTTTTAGGGGTACAAACAATAGTAATTGGGGCCCAGTGTGGTTGTGTACGTGTGATATACATACACTTTTTTTGGATCATATTTTCTATTCCGCTATTTAATCAAAAACCTTTGGGGATCAGTTAAATTGGGGGATAGTCTGTGTTGGTACGTGTGAGAGAGATCCACCTTTCCAAGTTGTTGGGGTTCATCTCATACTTCTGAAGGTTTGAGGGTGCTGCCTGTTCCATACCCCCCCTACTCCTCATCTAGCCTTTTAGGGGTACAAACAATAGTAATTGGGGCCTAGTGTGGTTGTGTACGTGTGATATACATACACTTTTTTTGGATCATATTTTCTATTCCGCTATTTAATCAAAAACCTTTGGGGATCAGTTAAATTGGGGGATAGTCTGTGTTGGTACGTGTGAGAGAGATCCACCTTTCCAAGTTTTTGGGGTTCATCTCATACTTCTGAAGATTTGAGGGTGCTGCCTGTTCCATACCCCCCCTACTCCTCATCTAGCCTTTTAGGGGTACAAACAATAGAAATTGGGGCCCAGTGTGGTTGTGTACGTGTGATATACATACACTTTTTTTGGATCATATTTTCTATTCCGCTATTTAATCAAAAACCTTTGGGGATCAGTTAAATTGGGGGATAGTCTGTGTTGGTACGTGTGAGAGAGATCCACCTTTCCAAGTTGTTGGGGTTCATCTCATACTTCTGAAGGTTTGAGGGTGCTGCCTGTTCCATACCCCCCCTACTCCTCATCTAGCCTTTTAGGGGTACAAACAATAGTAATTGGGGCCTAGTGTGGTTGTGTACGTGTGATATACATACACTTTTTTTGGATCATATTTTCTATTCCGCTATTTAATCAAAAACCTTTGGGGATCAGTTAAATTGGGGGATAGTCTGTGTTGGTACGTGTGAGAGAGATCCACCTTTCCAAGTTGTTGGGGTTCATCTCATACTTCTGAAGGTTTGAGGGTGCTGCCTGTTCCATACTCCCCCTACTCCTCATCTAGCCTTTTAGGGGTACAAACAATAGTAATTGGGGCCCAGTGTGGTTGTGTACGTGTGATATACATACACTTTTTTTGGATCATATTTTCTATTCCGCTATTTAATCAAAAACCTTTGGGGATCAGTTAAATTGGGGGATAGTCTGTGTTGGTACGTGTGAGAGAGATCCACCTTTCCAAGTTGTTGGGGTTCATCTCATACTTCTGAAGGTTTGAGGGTGCTGCCTGTTCCATACTCCCCCTACTCCTCATCTAGCCTTTTAGGGGTACAAACAATAGTAATTGGGGCCCAGTGTGGTTGTGTACGTGTGATATACATACACTTTTTATGGATCATATTTTATATTCCGCTATTTAATCAAAAACCTTTGGGGATCAGTTAAATTGGGGGATAGTCTGTGTTGGTACGTGTGAGAGAGATCCACCTTTCCAAGTTGTTGGGGTTCATCTCATACTTCTGAAGGTTTGAGGGTGCTGCCTGTTCCATACCCCCCCTACTCCTCATCTATCCTTTTAGGGGTACAAACAATAGTAATTGGGGCCTAGTGTGGTTGTGTACGTGTGATATACATACACTTTTTTTGGATCATATTTTCTATTCCGCTATTTAATCAAAAACCTTTGGGGATCAGTTAAATTGGGGGATAGTCTGTGTTGGTACGTGTGAGAGAGATCCACCTTTCCAAGTTTTTGGGGTTCATCTCATACTTCTGAAGATTTGAGGGTGCTGCCTGTTCCATACCCCCCCTACTCCTCATCTAGCCTTTTAGGGGTACAAACAATAGTAATTGGGGCCCAGTGTGGTTGTGTACGTGTGATATACATACACTTTTTTTGGATCATATTTTCTATTCCGCTATTTAATCAAAAACCTTTGGGGATCAGTTAAATTGGGGGATAGTCTGTGTTGGTACGTGTGAGAGAGATCCACCTTTCCAAGTTTTTGGGGTTCATCTCATACTTCTGAAGGTTTGAGGGTGCTGCCTGTTCCATACCCCCCCTACTCCTCATCTAGCCTTTTAGGGGTACAAACAATAGTAATTGGGGCCTAGTGTGGTTGTGTACGTGTGATATACATACACTTTTTTTGGATCATATTTTCTATTCCGCTATTTAATCAAAAACCTTTGGGGATCAGTTAAATTGGGGGATAGTCTGTGTTGGTACGTGTGAGAGAGATCCACCTTTCCAAGTTTTTGGGGTTCATCTCATACTTCTGAAGATTTGAGGGTGCTGCCTGTTCCATACCCCCCCTACTCCTCATCTAGCCTTTTAGGGGTACAAACAATAGTAATTGGGGCCTAGTGTGGTTGTGTACGTGCGAGATACATACACTTTTTTTGATCATATTTCCTATTCCGCTATTCAATAAAAACCTTTGAGGATCAATTGAATTGCGGGATAGTCTGTGTCGGTACGTGTGAGATCCACCTTTCCAAGTTTTTGGGGTTCATCTCATACTTCTGAAGATTTGAGGGTGCTGCCTGTTCCATACTCCTCCTCCTACTCCTCATCCATCCTTTTAGGGGTACAAACAATAGTAATTGGGGCCTAGTGTGGTTGTGTACGTGCGAGATACATACACTTTTTTTGATCATATTTCCTATTCCGCTATTCAATAAAAACCTTTGAGGATCAATTGAATTGCGGGATAGTCTGTGTCGGTACGTGTGAGATCCACCTTTCCAAGTTTTTGGGGTTCATCTCATACTTCTGAAGATTTGAGGGTGCTGTCTGTTCCATACTCCTCCTACTCCTCATCCATCCTTTTAGGGGTAGAAACAATAGTAATTGGGGCCTAGTGTGGTTTTGTACGTGCGAGATACATACACTTTTTTGGATCATATTTCCTATTCCGCTATTCAATAAAAACCTTTCTAGGGCAAGATCTTAAATTACAGAAATATGAGGAGACCGTCAAATAAGGGCCGTGGCCTGGGTCGTGGTGCTGCTGGTAGAGCTCCTGTTGCAAGGAGAGGACGTGGTCGATCTGTGCCAGCTACACGCACAAGTGAAACACCTTCCTCAAGTGTGAGTAGGCGACAGAACCTGCATCAGTATTTGGTAGGGCATCAAACGCCCCTAGAAGTGATGAGGCCAGAACAAGTTGAGGCGATAGTAGATTGGTTTGCTGCTGACAGTGCCTCCAGTTCCTTCACATTGTCTCCCACCCAGTCTACTGCAGAAAGGTCAGAGTTGGCACCTGCAGCCAATGTCCAACCGTCTTTCACCTCACCCCCTTGCAAATCAGGCCAGCAGTCTGAGCCCCAAGCCATACAGCAGTCTCTTATTCTTTTTGAGGACTCTGTCAGCAGGGTTTCCCAGGGCCATCCACCTAGCCCTGCCCCAGAAGTGGAAGAGATTGAGTGCAGCGATGCCCAACCACTTATTTCTCAAGATGAGTACATGCAAGGATCATCGCAGCACGTCTCCGATGATGACGAAACGCAGGTGCCAACTGCTGCGGCGTTCAGCATTGTGGAGACCGACAAGGAGGGCAGGGGTGAAGACTGGGTGGAAGATGATGTGGAGGACGATGAGGTCCTCGACCCCACATGGAATGAACGTCATGCAGGTGACCTGAGTAGTTTGGAGGAAGAGGCGGTGGTCGCACAGAGCCACCAGCACAGCAGAAGAGGGAGCAGGGTGCAGAAGCGGAGCGGCCGTGCCCTAGACACTACGCCCGCTACTGCCCAACGCAGCAAGGGAACGAGCGCACCAAAGTCAGCTCAAAGGAGTTCTCTAGCGTGGAAGTTCTTTAGAAAATGTGCTGATGACAGGACACGAGTGGTTTGCACCCTGTGCAATCAGAGCTTGAAGCGAGGCATAAACCTTCTCAACCTGAGCACAACCTGCATGATCAGGCATCTAAGTGCAAAGCACGAGCTGCAGTGGAGTACACACCTTCAAAACCAAGAAACGTCTCTGGCTCATCCTGCTTCCTCTTCTGCTGCAGTCTCGGCCGCTCCAGCCACATCTGTAGTGATACCGGCACCTGCCACCCCGCAAACAGACGATCTGTCAGCAACACCACCACCTGGGTCACCAACAACCATCTCCACAATGTCCCGTGGAAGCGTTCAGCTTTCCATCTCCCAAACACTTGAGAGGAAGAGGAAGTACCCCCCTACCCACCCGCGATCCCTGGCCCTGAATGCCAGCATTTCAAAATTATTGGCCTTTGAAATGCTGTCATTCCGTCTGGTGGAGACGCACAGTTTTAAAAACCTTATGTCGGTGGCTGTCCCACAGTACGTCGTGCCCAGCCGCCACTACTTTTCCAGGCAAGCCATCCCTTCCCTGCACAACCAAGTGGGGGAAAAAATCAGGTGTGCACTGCGCAACGCCATCTGTGCCAAGGTCCACCTAACTACGGATACGTGGACCAGTAAGCACGGTCAGGGGCGTTATATCTCCCTAACGGCACACTGGGTAAATGCAGTGGCGGATGGGCCTGAGGCGGATAGCAATTTGGCGCATGTCCTTCCACCACCGAGGATTGCAGGGCGCTTCAGTTTGCCTCCTGTTCCTAACTCCTCCTACTCCGCTTCCTCATCCTCTACCGCCTCCTCATCCGGACAGCGTAACACCTTCACCACCAACTTCAGCACGGCCAGGGGTAAACGACAGCAGGCAGTTTTACAACTTGCCTGTTTGGGGGACAAACCACACACCGCGCAGGAGTTGTGGAGGAGCATGGAACAGCAGACAAATGAGTGGTTGCTGCCAGCGAGCCTCAAGCCCGGCCTGGTGGTGTGCGATAACGGGCGAAATCTCATAGCAGCTCTGGGCCTAGCCGGTTTGACGCACATCCCTTGCCTGGCGCATGTGCTGAATTTGGTGGTGCAGAGGTTCCTTAAAAACTACCCCGATATGTCAGAGCTGCTGCAGAAAGTGCGGGCCGTTTGTGCGCACTTTCGGCGTTCTCACCCTGCTGCTGCTCGCCTGGCAGCGCTGCAGCGTAACTTCGGCCTTCCCGCTCACCGCCTCATATGTGACGTGCCCACAAGGTGGAACTCCACCTTGCACATGCTGGAAAGACTGTGCGAGCAGCAGCAGGCCATAGTGGAGTTTCAGCTGCAGCACGCACGCGTGAGTCGCTCTGCGGAACAGCACCACTTCACCACCAATAACTGGGCCTCCATGCGAGACCTGTGTGCCTTGTTGCGCTGTTTTGAGTACTCCACCAACATGGCCAGTGGCAATGACGCCGTTCTCAGCTTAACTATCCCACTTCTATGCCTCCTTGAAAAAACAATTCGGGCGATGATGGAAGAGGATGTGGCACAGGATGAGGAGGAGGAGGAGGATGAAGAGGTAACATTTCCAAGGCTTTCAGGGCAGTCATTCGCAAGGGGCTCCGAGGGTGGGTTCCTGCACACGCAAACGCCAGGGACGCAATTGTCCAGCAGGGGCACAGTTCTGGAGGATGAGGAGGATGAGGAGGAGGAGGAGCTGGAGGAGGAGATGGAACCATGTTCACAGCAGGGTGGCACCCAGGCCAGCTCATGGCCATCACTGGTGCGTGGCTGGGGGGATACAGAGGACACGGACGATACACCTCCCACAGAGGACAGCCTTTCGTTGCCTCTGGGCAGCCTGGCACACATGAGCGATTACATGCTGCAGTGTCTCCACAACGACCGCCGAGTTGCCCACATTCTAACTTGTGCTGATTACTGGGTGGCCACGCTGCTGGATCCCCGTTACAAGGACAACGTACCGTCCTTAATTCACTCACTGGAGCGCGATCGCAAGATGCGCGAGTACAAGCGCACGCTGGTAGACGCCATGCTGCTGGCATTCCCATCTGACAGCGGGGCCACAGTGGAAGCACAAGGCAGAGGAGGAGGAGGAGGAGGTCGCCAACGCAACCAGGGCACCGCCAGCACCTCAGAAGGCAGGGTTAGCATGGCCGAAATGTGGAAAAGCTTTGTCAGCACGCCACAACAAACAGCAGCACCAGCAGCTCAGATGGAACGTCTTAGCAGGAGGCAGCATTTTACCAACATGGTGGAGCAGTATGTGTGCACACGCCTACATGTAGTGAATGACGGGTCTGCCCCCTTCAACTTCTGGGTCTCCAAATTGGGCACATGGCCTGAGCTTGCCCTTTACGCCTTGGAGGTGCTGGCGTGCCCTGCAGCCAGTGTATTATCTGAACGGGTATTTAGCACGGCTGGGGGCGTTATAACAGACAAGCGCAGCCGCCTGTCCAGAGACAATGTGGACAAGCTCACGTTCATTAAAATGAACCAGGCATGGATCCCACGGGACTTTTCCGTACCTTATGCAGAATAGCAATGGATACCGACCTTACCCACCCATTGTTCCATTTTTGCTCTTTCTCACTCTTTTGGGGTGTACCCTCATTTAAAATTTTTGAAAAGAAGCAGTGTTGGCTACCTCGTCCTCCTCCTCAGGGCCAGATTTATGTAGGGGCTATTGGAGCTGCAGCTCCAGGCCCCTACCTTTTATATAGGCCCCGGGTTGGCCATATTCACTGTTACCGCTCTTCTGTCACTTGTAAACACAGAAGTCTGGCTTCTATGCTCGCTTCCCCAGGCAGCACCCTCAGAACCTCCCCACACAGCGTGAAGGCCGGACAAGGAGGGACAGTTGGCGATGCATGGATGTGTTTATGGGCTTCAGAGACAGCATCCCATGTTGAATTAGGCATGCATGGCTGCACCCTTCCTCCTCTGGGTGCATGGCAAGGCACGGCCCTTAAGGCCCTTCAAAATCCTCAGCACCAAGCCCATGATGCTGTTAATCCGGCCCTGGTCCTCCTCCACCGCCGCTTCCACCTACACCGCCCATTGGTGTGCGCAGCCTATTGCATTAAGGTGTGCACCCCAAAGTTGAAATACACATGCATGTGTTTGCCAGCAGGGAGAGTAATGTATCGGGGCCATGTACCTGTAGGCAAGGAGAAATAGAGCAGAGCAGGTCCCAGGGAGATCTTTCCCATCTCCTCACTGGCAATGCTATGTGCCCTAGGTGATTAGGGTGTGCCCAGGCACACCCAGCACACCCTGTGCGCACGCCTATGTCACCGCCACATCCACCACCACCTCAACCTCCCTCCTACTCCATATGGGCCTCGTCCTTCAGAGATGAAGAAGAACATTGTTTTATTTTTCTGTTTTTTTTTGTTGTTTTAAGTTATTTCCCTATCCACATTTGTTTGCAGAGCACTTGCCATGCTCTTAATTACGTTTTGCTGCCATTTGCAGCACTCTAGCCCTTTCCTTTGGTGTTTTAGAGCCATTTTAGTGCCTTAAAGTTCGGGTCCCCATTGACTTCAATGGGGTTCGGTGTCCGGGAAAAGTTCGGTAAAAGTCCGGGACACGGACCCGGACTTTTTTTTAAAGTTCGGCCGAACCCGTCGAACACGGACATCTAGGTGTCCGCTCAACCCTAATGATAACCAAGTCATCAAATGGTGGCAGCACCTGCATGGAGCAGGAACACCAACAGAATTCCTTATGCGACAAGAGCCCTAAAATTCATCATTGTGGAGAGTGAGTTTGGACACTTTCAAGCACATTTCTCCATTTGAATCCTACAGAAATGATCCCTGAAAGTATAGTCCTGCCTTAACTTATCAAAGATTTCAGCAACATCTTAATCACTGTTCCTTCAACAAATGGTGAACATGTTTGTCAACTTCCAATGTAAACTACTTGTCGATATCAAGTAGTAATTCTTAAGATGCCTGTTTGCCAACGGTCTATTCTAAAAAAAAATACTTTTGCAATTCTTTTCTCTCAAATCGTAAAATGTTTTGATGCCTTATATTAGTTACCTTGATTCATAGAAGTCCTTTTGGTAACCTGAGCAAAGTTTTAAAATGACCTGAAAGTCTTGTTTATCGCGGTAACAGGCGAGACAACAACGAAGATGGCGTATTTTTCTTTTCACATCTTCTAAAAATTTATTGGTCTGGCAAGTTTCCTTTGGTTCTGAAAGCATGGTTTGTCAGTGAGGATAATTTTCTCTTGGTCTTTCCAATATACAAAGCCCCAGCATCTTTCCTTGGGTTCCATGAGCATTGTTTCCATTTTGCATTTCTTCCAAGTGCAGGAGCAAAAAGAAAAACATTGGCAGCGACTGCCTCTCGCACCACCAATAATCTTCCCACAAGCATCAGTTGTCTCTTTTTTTTCATTCCATCTAACAATTAGGAAAAAATAGCATAGTTTACAAATTAGGAAATAAAAACATGCTTTAAAACTCAGCTGCTTTTCAAACAAAAGAAGACTAAACACTCAAACAACCACTCTGAATGAGCTCTCTCTTGCCATCTTCCCATATAAAAAGATAACCAAGTCATCAAATGGTGGCAGCATCTGCATGGAGCAGGAACACCAACAGAATTCCTTATGCGACAAGAGCCCTAAAATTCATCATTGTGGAAAGTGAGTTTGGACACTTTCGAGCACATTTCTCCATTTGAATCCTACAGAAATGATCCCTAAAAGTATAGTCCTGCCTTAACTTATCAAAGATTTCAGCAACATCTTAATCACTGTTCCTTCAACAAATGGTGAACATGTTTGTCAACCTCCAATGTAAACTACTTGTCGATATCAAGTAGTAATTCTTAAGATGCCTGTTTGCCAACGGTCTATTCTAAAGAAAAATACTTTTGCAATTCTTTTCTCTCAAATTGTAAAATGTTTTCATGCCTTATATTAACTAACTTGATTCATAGATGTACTTTTGGTAACCTGAGCAAAGTTTAAAAGGGACCTGAAAGTCTTGTTTATCGCGGTAACAGGCGAGACAACAACGCAGATGGCGTATTTTTCTTTTCATATCTTCTAAAAATTGATTGGTCTGGCAAGTTTCCTTTGGTTCCGAAAGCATGGTTTGTCAGTGAGGATAATTTTCTCTTGGTCTTTCCAATATATAAAGCCCCAGCATCTTTCCTTGGGTTTCATGAGCATTGTTTCCATTTTGCATTTCTTCCAAGTACAGGAGCAAAAAGAAAAACATTGGCAGCGACTGCCTCTCGCACCGCCAATATTCTTCCCACAAGCAACAGTTGTCTCTTTTTTTTTCATTCCATCTAGCAATTAGGAAAAAATAGCATAGTTTACAAATTAGGAAATAAAAACATGCTTTAAAACTCAGCTGCTTTTCAAACAAAAGAAGACTAAACACTCAAACAACCACTCTGAATGAGCTCTCTCTTGCCATCTTCCCATCTAGAAAGATAACCAAGTCATCAAATGGTGGCAGCACCTGCATGGAGCAGGAACACCAACAGAATTCCTTATGCGACAAGAGCTCTAAAATTCGTCATTGTGGAAAATGAGTTTGGACACTTTCGAGCACATTTCTCCATTTGAATCCTACAGAAATGATCACTGAAAGTATAGTCCTGCCTTAACTTATCAAAGATTTCAGCAACATCTTAATCACTGTTCCTTCAACAAATGGTGAACATGTTTGTCAACCTCCAATGTAAACTACTTGTCGATATCAAGTAGTAATTCTTAAGATGCCTGTTTGCCAACGGTCTATTCTAAAGAAAAATACTTTTGCAATTCTTTTCTCTCAAATTGTAAAATGTTTTGATGCCTTATATTAGCTACCTTGATTCATAGAAGTACTTTTGGTAACCTGAGCAAAGTTTTAAAAGGACCTGAAAGTCTTGTTTATCGCGGTAACAGGCGAGACAACAACGCAGATGGTGTATTTTTGTTTTCACATCTTCTAAAAATTGATTGGTCTGACAAGTTTCCTTTGGTTCCGAAAGCATGGTTTGTCAGTGAGGATAATTTTCTCTTGGTCTTTCCAATATATAAAGCCCCAGCATCTTTCCTCGGGTTCCATGAGCATTGTTTCCATTTTGCATTTCTTCCAAGTGCAGGAGCAAAAAGAAAACATTGGCAGCGACTGCCTCTCGCATTGCCAATAATCTTCCCACAAACAACAGTTGTATCTTTTTTTTTCATTCCATCTAGCAATTAGGAAAAAATAGCATAGTTTACAAATTAGGAAATAAAAACATGCTTTAAAACTCATCTGCTTTTCAAACAAAAGAAGACTAAACACTCAAACAACCACTCTGAATGAGCTCTCTCTTGCTATCTTCCCATCTAGAAAGATAACCAAGTCATCAAATGGTGGCAGCACCTGCATGGAGTAGGAACACCAACAGAATTCCTTATGCAACAAGAGCCCTAAAATTCATCATTGTGGAGAGTGAGTTTGGACACTTTCGAGCACATTTCTCCATTTGAATCCTACAGAAATGATCCCTGAAAGTATAGTCCTGCCTTAACTTATCAAAGATTTCAGCAACATCTTAATCACTGTTCCTTCAACAAATGGTGAACATGTTTGTCAACCTCCAATGTAAACTACTTGTCGATATCAAGTAGTAATTCTTAAGATGCCTGTTTGCCAACGGTCTATTCTAAAGAAAAATACTTTAGCAATTCTTTTCTCTCAAATTGTAAAATGTTTTGATGCCTTATATTAGCTACCTTGATTCATAGAAGTACTTTTGGTAACCTGAGCAAAGTTTTAAAAGGACCTGAAAGTCTTGTTTATCGCGGTAACAGGCGAGACAACAACGCAGATGGCGTATTTTTCTTTTCATATCTTCTAAAAATTGATTGGTCTGGCAAGTTTCCTTTGGTTCCGAAAGCATGGTTTGTCAGTGAGGATAATTTTCTCTTGGTCTTTCCAATATATAAAGCCCCAGCATCTTTCCTTGGGTTCCATGAGCATTATTTCCATTTTGCATTTCTTCCAAGTGCAGGAGCAAAAAGAAAAACATTGGCAGCGACTGCCTCTCGCACCACCAATAATCTTCCCACAAGCAACAGTTGTCTCTTTTTTTTTCATTCCATCTAGGAATTAGGAAAAAATAGCATAGTTTACAAATTAGGAAGTAAAAACATGCTTTAAAACTCATCTGCTTTTCAAACAAAAGAAGACTAAACACTCAAACAACCACTCTGAATGAGCTCTCTCTTGCCATCTTCCCATCTAGAAAGATAGCCAAGTCATCAAATGGTGGCAGCACCTGCATGGAGCAGGAACAACAACAGAATTCCTTATGCGACAAGAGCCCTAAAATTCATCATTGTGGAGAGTGAGTTTGGACACTTTCGAGCACATTTCTCCATTTGAATCCTACAGAAATGATCCCTGAAAGTATAGTCCTGCCTTAACTTATCAAAGATTTCAGCAACATCTTAATCACTGTTCCTTCAACAAATAGTGAACAAGTTTGTCAACCTCCAATGTAAACTACTTGTCGATATCAAGTAGTAATTCTTAAGATGCCTGTTTGCCAACGGTCTATTCTAAAGAAAAATACTTTTGCAATTCTTTTCTCTCAAATTGTAAAATGTTTTGATGCCTTATATTAGCTACCTTGATTCATAGACGTACTTTTGGTAACCTGAGCAAAGTTTTAAAAGGACCTTAAAGTCTTGTTTATCGCGGTAACAGGCGAGACAACAACGCAGATGGCGTATTTTTGTTTTCACATCTTCTAAAAATTGATTGGTCTGACAAGTTTCCTTTGGTTTCGAAAGCATAGTTTGTCAGTGAGGATAATTTTCTCTTGGTCTTTCCAATATATAAAGCCCCAGCATCTTTCCTTGGGTTCCATGAGCATTGTTTCCATTTTGCATTTCTTCCAAGTGCAGGAGCAAAAAGAAAAACATTGGCAGCGACTGCCTCACGCACCGCCAATAATCTTCCCACAATCAACAGTTGTCTCTTTTTTTTTCATTCCATCTAACAATTAGGAAAAAATAGCATAGTTTACAAATTAGGAAATAAAAACATGCTTTAAAACTCATCTGCTTTTCAAACAAAAGAAGACTAAACACTCAAACAACCACTCTGAATGAGCTCTCTCTTGCCATCTTCCCATCTAGAAAGATAACCAAGTCATCAAATGGTGGCAGCACCTGCATGGAGCAGGAACACCAACAGAGTTCCTTATGCAACAAGAGCCCTAAAATTCATCATTGTGGAAAGTGAGATTGGACACTTTCGAGCACATTTCTCCATTTGAATCCTACAGAAATGATCCCTAAAAGTATAGTCCTGCCTTAACTTATCAAAGATTTTAGCAACATCTTAATCACTGTTCCTTCAACAAATGGTGAACATGTTTGTCAACCTCCAATGTAAACTACTTGTCGATATCAAGTAGTAATTCTTAAGATGACTGTTTGCCAACGGTCTATTCTAAAGAAAAATACTTTTGCAATTCTTTTCTCTCAAATTGTAAAATGTTTTGATGCCTTATATTAGCTACATTGATTCATAGAAGTACTTTTGGTAACCTTAGCAAAGTTTTAAAAGGACCTGAAAGTCTTGTTTATCGCGGTAACAGACGAGACAACAATGCAGATGGCGTATTTTTGTTTTCACATCTTCTAAAAATTGATTGGTCTGACAAGTTTCCTTTGGTTCCGAAAGCATGGTTTGTCAGTGAGGATAATTTTCTCTTGGTCTTTCCAATATATAAAGCCCCAGCATCTTTCCTTGGGTTCCATGAGCATTGTTTCCATTTTGCATTTCTTCCAAGTGCAGGAGCAAAAAGAAAAACATTGGCAGCGACTGCCTCTCGCACCACCAATAATCTTCCCACAAGCAACAGTTGTCTCTTTTTTTTTCATTCTATCTAGCAATTAGGAAAAAATAGCATAGTTTACAAATTAGGAAATAAAAACATGCTTTAAAACTCATCTGCTTTTCAAACAAAAGAAGACTAAACACTCAAACAACCACTCTGAATGAGCTCTCTCTTGCCATCTTCCCATCTAGAAAGACAGCCAAGTCATCAAATGGTGGCAGCACCTGCATGAAGCAGGAACAACAACAGAATTCCTTATGCGACAAGAGCCCTAAAATTCATCATTGTGGAGAGTGAGTTTGGACACTTTCGAGCACATTTCTCCATTTGAATCCTACAGAAATGATCCCTGAAAGTATAGTCCTGCCTTAACTTATCAAAGATTTCAGCAACATCTTAATCACTGTTCCTTCAACAAATGGTGAACATGTTTGTCAACCTCCAATGTAAACTACTTGTCGATATCAAGTAGTAATTCTTAAGATGCCTGTTTGCCAACGGTCTATTCTAAAGAAAAATACTTTTGCAATTCTTTTCTTTCAAATTGTAAAATGTTTTCATGCCTTATATTAACTACCTTGATTCATAGATGTACTTTTGGTAACCTGAGCAAAGTTTAAAAAGGACCTGAAAGTCTTGTTTATCGCGGTAACAGACGAGACAACAACGCAGATGGCGTATTTTTGTTTTCACATCTTCTAAAAATTGATTGGTCTGGCAAGTTTCCTTTGGTTCCGAAAGCCTGGTTTGTCAGTGAGGATAATTTTCTCTTGGTCTTTCCAATATATAAAGCCCCAGCATCTTTCCTTGGGTTCCATGAGCATTGTTTCCATTTTGCATTTCTTCCAAGTGCAGGAGCAAAAAGAAAAACATTGGCAGCGACTGCCTCTCGCACCGCCAATAATCTTCCCACAAGCAACAGTTGTCTCTTTTTTTTTCATTCCATCTAGCAATTAGGAAAAAATAGCATAGTTTACAAATTAGGAAATAAAAACATGCTTTAAAACTCATCTGCTTTTTAAACAAAAGAAGACTAAACACTCAAACAACCACTCTGAATGAGCTCTCTCTTTCTATCTTCCCATCTAGAAAGATAACCAAGTCATCAAATGGTGGCAGCACGTGCATGGAGCAGGAACACCAACAGAATTCCTTATGCGACAAGAGCCCTAAAATTCATCATTGTGGAGAGTGAGTTTGGACACTTTCGAGCACATTTCTCTATTTGAAACCTACAAAAATGATCCCTGAAAGTATAGTCCTGCCTCAACTTATCAAAGATTTCAGCAACATCTTAATCACTGTTCCTTCAACAAATGGTGAACATGTTTGTCAACCTCCAATGTAAACTACTTGTTGATATCAAGTAGTAATTCTTAAGATGCCTGTTTGCCAACGGTCTATTCTAAAGAAAAATACTTTTGCAATTCTTTTCTCTCAAATTGTAAAATGTTTTGATGGCTTATATTAGCTACCTTGATTCATAGACGTACTTTTGGTAACCTGAGCAAAGTTTTAAAAGGACCTTAAAGTCTTGTTTATCGCGGTAACAGGCGAGACAACAACGCAGATGGCATATTTTTGTTTTCACATCTTCTAAAAATTGATTGGTCTGACAAGTTTCCTTTGGTTTCGAAAGCATAGTTTGTCAGTGAGGATAATTTTCTCTTGGTCTTTTACAATATATAAAGCCCCAGCATCTTTCCTTGGGTTCCATGAGCATTGTTTCCATTTAGCATTTCTTCCAAGTGCAGGAGCAAAAAGAAAAACATTGGCAACGACTGCCTCTCGCACCGCCAATAATCTTCCCACAAGCAACAGTTGTCTTTTTTTTTCATTCCATCTAGCAATTAGGAAAAAATAGCATAGTTTACAAATTAGGAAATAAAAACATGCTTTAAAACTCCTCTGCTTTTCAAACAAAAGAAGACTAAACACTCAAACAACCACTCTGAATGAGCTCTCTCTTGCCATTTTCCCATCTAGAAAGATAACCAAGTCATCAAATGCTGGCAGCAACTGCATGGAGCAGGAACACCAACAGAGTTCCTTATGCGAAAAGAGCCCTAAAATTCATCATCGCGGAAAGTGAGTTTGGACAATTTCGAGCACATTTCTCCATTTGAATCCTACAGAAATGATCCCTGAAAGTATAGTCCTGCCTTAACTTATCAAAGATTAAAGCAACATCTTAATCACTGTTCCTTCAACAAATGGTGAACATGTTCGTCAACCTCCAATGTAAACTACTTGTCGATATCAAGTAGTAATTCTTAAGATGCCTGTTTGCCAACGGTCTATTCTAAAGAAAAATACTTTTGCAATTCTTTTCTCTCAAATTGTAAAATGTTTTGATGCCTTATATTAGCTACTTTGATTCATAGACGTACTTTTGGTAACCTGAGCAAAGTTTTAAAAGGACCTGAAAGTCTTGTTTATCGCGGTAACAGGCGAGAGAACAACGCAGATGGCGTATTTTTGTTTTCACATCTTCTAAAAATTGATTGGTCTGACAAGTTTCCTTTGGTTCCGAAAGCATAGTTTGTCAGTGAAGATAATTTTCTCTTGGTCTTTCCAATATATAAAGCCCCAGCATCTTTCCTTGGGTTCCATGAGCATTGTTGCCATTTTGCATTTCTTCCAAGTGCAGGAGCAAAAAGAAAAACATTGGCAGCGACTGCCTCTCACACCGCCAATAATCTTCCCACAAGCAACAGTTGTCTCTTTTTTTTTTCATTCCATCTAGCAATTAGGAAAAAATAGCATAGTTTACAAATTAGGAAATAAAAACATGCTTTAAAACTCATCTGCTTTTCAAACAAAAGAAGACTAAACACTCAAACAACCACTCTGAATGAGCTCTCTCTTGCTATCTTTCCATCTAGAAAGATAACCAAGTCATCAAATGGTGGCAGCACCTGCATGGAGCAGGAACACCAACAGAATTCCTTATGCGACAAGAGCCCTAAAATTCATCATTGTGGAGAGTGAGTTTGGACACTTTCGAGCACATTTCTCCATTTGAATCCTACAGAAATGATCCCTGAAAGTATAGTCCTGCCTTAACTTATCAAAGATTTCAGCAACATCTTAATCACTGTTCCTTCAACAAATGGTGAACATGTTTGTCAACCTCCAATGAAAACTACTTGTCGATATCAAGTAGTAATTCTTAAGATGCCTGTTTGCCAACGGTCTATTCTAAAGAAAAATACTTTTGCAATTCTTTTCTCTCAAATTGTAAAATGTTTTGATGCCTTATATTAGCTACCTTGATTCATAGAAGTACTTTTGGTAACCTGAGCAAAGTTTTAAAAGGACCTGAAAGTCTTGTTTATCGCGGTAACAGGCGAGACAACAACGCAGATGGCGTATTTTTGTTTTCACATCTTCTAAAAATTGATTGGTCTGACAAGTTTCCTTTGGTTCCGAAAGCATGGTTTGTCAGTGAGGATAATTTTCTCTTGGTCTTTCCAATATATAAAGCCCCAGCATCTTTCCTTGGGTTCCATGAGCATTGTTGCCATTTTGCATTTCTTCCAAGTGCAGGAGCAAAAAGAAAAACATTGGCAGCGACTGCCTCTAGCACCGCCAATAATCTTCCCACAAGCAACAGTTGTCTCTTTTTTTTTTCATTCCATCTAGCAATTAGGAAAAAATAGCATAGTTTACAAATTAGGAAATAAAAACATGCTTTTAAACTCATCTGCTTTTCAAACAAAAGAAGACTAAACACTCAAACAACCACTCTGAATGAGTTCTCTCTTGCTATCTTTCCATCTAGAAAGATAACCAAGTCATCAAATGGTGGCAGCACCTGCATGGAGCAGGAACACCAACAGAATTCCTTATGCGACAAGAGCCCTAAAATTCATCATTGTGGAGAGTGAGTTTGGACACTTTCGAGCACATTTCTCCATTTGAATCCTACAGAAATGATCCCTGAAAGTATAGTCCTGCCTTAACTTATCAAAGATTTCAGCAACATCTTAATCACTGTTCCTTCAACAAATGGTGAACATGTTTGTCAACCTCCAATGTAAACTACTTGTCGATATCAAGTAGTAATTCTTAAGATGCCTGTTTGCCAACGGTCTATTCTAAAGAAAAATACTTTTGCAATTCTTTTCTCTCAAATTGTAAAATGTTTTGATGCCTTATATTAGCTACCTTGATTCATAGAAGTACTTTTGGTAACCTGAGCAAAGTTTTAAAAGGACCTGAAAGTCTTGTTTATCGCGGTAACAGGCGAGACAACAACGCAGATGGCGTATTTTTGTTTTCACATCTTCATTAAATTGATTGGTCTGACAAGTTTCCTTTGGTTCCGAAAGCATGGTTTGTCAGTGAGGATAATTTTCTCTTGGTCTTTCCAATATATAAAGCCCCAGCATCTTTCCTTGGGTTCCATGAGCATTGTTTCCATTTTGCATTTCTTCCAAGTGCAGGAGCAAAAAGAAAAACATTGGCAGCGACTGCCTCTCGCACCGCCAATAATCTTCCCAAAACCAACAGTTGTCTCTTTTTTTTTCATTCCATCTAGCAATTAGGAAAAAATAGCATAGTTTACAAGTTAGGAAATAAAACATGCTTTAAAACTCAGCTGCTTTTCAAACAAAAGAAGACTAAACACTCAAACAACCACTCAGAATGAGCTCTCTCTTGCCATCTTCCCATCTAGAAAGATAACCAAGTCATCAAATGTTGGCAGCACCTGCATGGAGCAGGAACACCAACAGAATTCCTTATGCGACAAGAGCCCTAAAATTCATCATTGTGGAGAGTGAGTTTGGACACTTTCAAGCACATTTCTACATTTGAATCCAACAGAAATAATCCCTGAAAGTATAGTCCTTCCTTAACATATCAAAGATTTCAGCAACATCTTAATCACTGTTCCTTCAACAAATGGTGAACATGTTTGTCAACCTCCAATGTAAACTACTTGTCGATATCAAGTAGTAATTCTTAAGATGCCTGTTTGCCAACGGTCTGTTCTAAAGAAAAATACTTTTGCGATTCTTTTCTCTCAAATTGTAAAATGTTTTGATGCCTTATATTAGCTACCTTGATTCATAGAAGTACTTTTGGTAACCTGAGCAAAGTTTTAAAAGGACCTGAAAGTCTTGTTTATCGCGGTAACAGGCGAGACAACAACGCAGATGGCGTATTTTTGTTTTCCCTTCTTCTAAAAATTGATTGGTCTGGCAAGTTTCCTTTGGTTCCGAAAGCATGGTTTGTCAGTGAGGATAATTTTCTCTTGGTCTTTCCAACATACAAAAGCCCCAGCATCTTTCCTTGGGTTCCATGAGCATTGTTTCCATTTTGCATTTCTTCCAAGTGGAGGAGCAAAAAGAAAAACATTGGCAGCGACTGCCTCTCGCACCACCAATAATCTTCCCACAAGCAACAGTTGTCTCTTTTTTTTTCATTCCATCTAGCAATTAGGAAAAAATAGCATAGTTTACAAATTAGGAAATAAAAACATGCTTTAAAACTCAGCTGCTTTTCAAACAAAAGAAGACTAAACACTCAAACAACCACTCTGAATGAGCTTTCTCTTGCCATCTTCCCATCTAGAAAGATAACCAAGTCATCAAATGGTGGCAGCACCTGCATGGAGCAGGAACACCAACAGAATTCCTTATGCAACAAGAGCCCTAAAATTCATCATTGTGGAGAGTGAGTTTGGACACTTTCAAGCACATTTCACCATTTGAATCCTACAGAAATGATCCCTGAAAGTATAATCCAACCTTAACTTATCAAAGATTTCAGCAACATCTTAATCACTGTTCCTTCAACAAATGGTGAACATGTTTGTCAACCTCCAATGTAAACTACTTGTCGATATCAAGTAGTAATTTTTAAGATGCCTGTTTGCCAACGGTCTATTCTAAAGAAAAATACTTTTGCAATTCTTTTCTCTCAAATTGTAAAATGTTTTGATGCCTTATATTAGCTACCTTGATTCATAGAAGTACTTCTGGTAACCTGAGCAAAGTTTTAAAAGGACCTGAAAGTCTTGTTTATCGCGGTAACAGGCGAGACAACAACGCAGATGGCGTATTTTTGTTTTCACATCTTTTAAAAATTGATTGGTCTGACAAGTTTCCTTTGGTTCCGAAAGCATGGTTTGTCAGTGAGGATAATTTTCACTTGGTCTTTCCAATATATAAAGCCCCAGCATCTTTCCTTGGGTTCCATGAGCATTGTTTCCATTTTGCATTTCTTCCAAGTGCAGGAGCAAAAAGAAAAACATTGGCAGCGACTGCCTCTCGCACCGCCAATAATCTTCCCACAAGCAACAGTTGTCTCTTTTTTTTTCATTCCATCTAGCAATTAGGAAAAAATAGCATAGTTTACAAATTAGAAAATAAAAACATGCTTTAAAACTCATCTGCTTTTCAAACAAAAGAAGACTAAACACTCAAACAACCACTCTGAATGAGCTCTCTCTTGCTATCTTCCCATCTAGAAAGATAACCAAGTCATCAAATGGTGGCAGCACCTGCATGGAGCAGGAACACCAACAAAATTCCTTATGCGACAAAAGCCCTAAAATTCATCATTGTGGAGAGTGAGTTCGGAAACTTTCGAGCACATTTCTCAAATTGAATCCTACAAAAATGATCCCTGAAAGTATAGTCCTACCTTAACTTAGGAAAGATTTCAGCAACATCTTAATCACTGTTCCTTCAACAAATGGTGAACATGTTTGTCAACCTCCAATGTAAACTACTTGTCGATATCAAGTAGTAATTCTTAAGATGCCTGTTTGCCAACGGTCTATTCTAAAGAAAAATACTTTTGCAATTCTTTTCTCTCAAATCGTAAAATTTTTTAATGCCTTATATTAGCTACCTTGATTCATAGAAGTACTTTTGGTAACCTGAGCAAAGTTTTAAAATGACCTGAAAGTCTTGTTTATCGCGGTAACAGGCGAGACAACAACACAGATGGCTTATTTTTCTTTTCACATCTTCTAAAAATTGATTGGTCTGGCAAGTTTCCTTTGGTTCCGAAAGCATGGTTTGTCAGTGAGGATAATTTTCTCTTGGTCTTTCCAATATATAAAGCCCCAGCATCTTTCCTTGGGTTTAATGAGCATTGTTTCCATTTTGCATTTCTTCCAAGTGCAGGAGCAAAAAGAAAAACATTGGCAGTGACTGCCTCTCGCACCGCCAATAATCTTCCCAAAACCAACAGTTGTCTCTTTTTTTTTCATTCCATCTAGCAATTATGAAAAAATAGCATAGTTTACAAATTAGGAAATAAAAACATGCTTTAAAACTCATCTGCTTTTCAAACAAAAGAAGACTAAACACTCAAACAACCACTCAGAATGAGCTCTCTCTTGCCATCTTCCCATCTAGAAAGATAACCAAGTCATCAAATGGTGGCAGCACCTGCATGGAGCAGGAACACCAACAGAATTCCTTATGCGACAAGAGCCCTAAAATTCATCATTGTGGAGAGTGAGTTTGGACACTTTCAAGCACATTTCACCATTTGAATCCAACAGAAATAATCCCTGAAAGTATAGTCCTTCCTTAACTTATCAAAGATTTCAGCAACATCTTAATCACTGTTCCTTCAACAAATGGTGAACATGTTTGTCAACCTCCAATGTAAACTACTTGTCGATATCAAGTAGTAATTCTTAAGATGCCTGTTTGCCAACGGTCTATTCTAAAGAAAAATACTTTTGCGATTCTTTTCTCTCAAATTGCAAAATGTTTTGATGCCTTATATTAGCTACCTTGATTCATAGAAGTACTTTTGGTAACCTGAGCAAAGTTTTAAAAGGACCTGAAAGTCTTGTTTATCGCGGTAACAGGCGAGACAACAACGCAGATGGCGTATTTTTGTTTTCACATCTTCTATAAATTGATTGGTCTGACAAGTTTCCTTTGGTTCCGAAAGCATGGTTTGTCAGTGAGGATAATTTTCTCTTGGTCTTTCCAATATATAAAGCCCCAGCATCTTTCCTTGGATTCCATGAGCATTGTTTCCATTTTGCAATTCTTCCAAGTGCAAGAGCAAAAAGAAAAACATTGGCAGCGACTGCCTCTCGCACCGCCAATAATCTTCCCACAAGCAACAGTTGTCTCTTTTTTTTTTCATTCCATCTAGCAATTAGGAAAAAATAGCATAGTTTACAAATTAGGAAATAAAAACATGCTTTAAAACTCAGCTGCTTTTCAAACAAAAGAAGACTAAACACTCAAACAACCACTCAGAATGAGCTCTCTCTTGCCATCTTCCCATCTAGAAAGATAACCAAGTCATCAAATGATGGCAGCACCTGCATGGAGCAGGAACACCAACAGAATTCCTTATGCGACAAGAGCCCTAAAATTCATCATTGTGTAGAGTGAGTTTGGACACTTTCAAGCACATTTCACCATTTGAATCCTACAGAAATGATCCCTGAAAGTATAGTCCTGCCTTAACTTATCAAAGATTTCAGCAACATCTTAATCACTGTTCCTTCAACAAATAGTGAACATGTTTGTCAACCTCCAATGTAAACTACTTGTCGATATCAAGTAGTAATTCTTAAGATGCCTGTTTGCCAACGGTCTATTCTAAAGAAAAATACTTTTGCGATTCTTTTCTCTCAAATTGCAAAATGTTTTGATGCCTTATATTAGCTACCTTGATTCATAGAAGTACTTTTGGTAACCTGAGCAAAGTTTTAAAAGGACCTGAAAGTCTTGTTTATCGCGGTAACAGGCGAGACAACAACGCAGATGGCGTATTTTTGTTTTCACATCTTCTATAAATTGATTGGTCTGACAAGTTTCCTTTGGTTCCGAAAGCATGGTTTGTCAGTGAGGATAATTTTCTCTTGGTCTTTCCAATATATAAAGCCCCAGCATCTTTCCTTGGATTCCATGAGCATTGTTTCCATTTTGCAATTCTTCCAAGTGCAAGAGCAAAAAGAAAAACATTGGCAGCGACTGCCTCTCGCACCGCCAATAATCTTCCCACAAGCAACAGTTGTCTCTTTTTTTTTTCATTCCATCTAGCAATTAGGAAAAAATAGCATAGTTTACAAATTAGGAAATAAAAACATGCTTTAAAACTCATCTGCTTTTCAAACAAAAGAAGACTAAACACTCAAACAACCACTCTGAATGAGCTCTCTCTTGCCATCTAGAAAGATAACCAAGTCATCAAATGGTGGCAGCACCTGCATGGAGCAGGAACACCAACAGAATTCCTTATGCGACAAGAACCCTAAAATTCATCATTGTGGAGAGTGAGTTTGGACACTTTCGAGCACATTTCTCCATTTGAATCCTACAGAAATGATCCCTGAAAGTATAGACCTGCCTTAACTTATCAAAGATTTCAGCAACATCTTAATCACTGTTCCTTCAACAAATAGTGAACATGTTTGTCAACCTCCAATGTAAACTACTTGTCGATATCAAGTAGTAATTCTTAAGATGCCTGTTTGCCAACGGTCTATTCTAAAGAAAAATACTTTAGCAATTCTTTTCTCTCAAATTGTAAAATGTTTTGATGCCTTATATTAGCTACCTTGATTCATAGACGTACTTTTGGTAACCTGAGCAAAGTTTTAAAAGGACCTGAAAGTCTTGTTTATCGCGGTAACAGGCGAGACAACAACGCAGATGGCATATTTTTGTTTTCACATCTTCTAAAAATTGATTGGTCTGACAAGTTTCCTTTGGTTCCAAAAGCATAGTTTGTCAGTGAGGATAATTTTCTCTTGGTCTTTCCAATATATAAAGCCCCAGCATCTTTCCTTGGGTTCCATGAGCATTGTTTCCATTTTGCATTTCTTCCAAGTGCAGGAGCAAAAAGAAAAACATTGGCAGCGACTGCCTCTCGCACCGCCAATAATCTTCCCACAAGCAACAGTTGTCTCTTTTTTTTTCATTCCATCTAGCAATTAGGAAAAAATAGCATAGTTTACAAATTAGGAAATAAAAACATGCTTTAAAACTCATCTGCTTTTCAAACAAAAGAAGACTAAACACTCAAACAACCACTCTGAATGAGCTCTCTCTTGCCATCTTCCCATCTAGAAAGATAGCCAAGTCATCAAATGGTGGCAGCACCTGCATGGAGCAGGAACAACAACAGAATTCCTTATGCGACAAGAGCCCTACAATTCATCACTGTGGTGAGTGAGTTTGGACACTTTCGAGCACATTTCTCCATTTGAATCCTACAGAAATGATCCCTGAAAGTATAGTCCTGCCTTAACTTATCAAAGATTTCAGCAACATCTTAATCACTGTTCCTTCAACAAATGGTGAACAAGTTTGTCAACCTCCAATGTAAACTACTTGTCGATATCAAGTAGTAATTCTTAAGATGCCTGTTTGCCAACGGTCTATTCTAAAGAAAAATACTTTTGCAATTCTTTTCTCTCAAATTGTAAAATGTTTTGATGCCTTATATTAGCTACCTTGATTCATAGACGTACTTTTGGTAACCTGAGCAAAGTTTTAAAAGGACCTTAAAGTCTTGTTTATCGCGGTAACAGGCGAGACAACAACGCAGATGGCGTATTTTTGTTTTCACATCTAAAAATTGATAGGTCTGACAAGTTTCCTTTGGTTTCGAAAGCATAGTTTGTCAGTGAGGATAATTTTCTCTTGGTCTTTCCAATATATAAAGCCCCAGCATCTTTCCTTGGGTTCCATGAGCATTGTTTCCATTTTGCATTTCTTCCAAGTGCAGGAGCAAAAAGAAAAACATTGGCAGCGACTGCCTCTCGCACCGCCAATAGTCTTCCCACAAGCAACAGTTGTCTCTTTTTTTTTCATTCCATCTAGCAATTAGGAAAAAATAGCATAGTTTACAAATTAGGAAATAAAAACATGCTTTAAAACTCATCTGCTTTTCAAACAAAAGAAGACTAAACACTCAAACAACTACTCTGAATGAGCTCTCTCTTGCCATCTTCCCATCTAGAAAGATAACCAAGTCATCAAATGGTGGCAGCACCTGCATGGAGCAGGAACACCAACAGAATTCCTTATGCAACAAGAGCCCTAAAATTCATCATTGTGGAAAGTGAGTTTGGACACTTTCGAGCACATTTCTCCATTTGAATCCTACAGAAATGATCCCTAAAAGTATAGTCCTGCCTTAACTTATCAAAGATTTTAGCAACATCTTAATCACTGTTCCTTCAACAAATGGTGAACATGTTTGTCAACCTCCAATGTAAACTACTTGTCGATATCAAGTAGTAATTCTTAAGATGACTGTTTGCCAACGGTCTATTCTAAAGAAAAATACTTTTGCAATTCTTTTCTCTCAAATTGTAAAATGTTTTGATGCCTTATATTAGCTACATTGATTCATAGAAGTACTTTTGGTAACCTGAGCAAAGTTTTAAAAGGACCTGAAAGTCTTGTTTATCGCGGTAACAGACGAGACAACAATGCAGATGGCATATTTTTGTTTTCACATCTTCTAAAAATTGATTGGTCTGACAAGTTTCCTTTGGTTCCGAAAGCATGGTTTGTCAGTGAGGATAATTTTCTCTTGGTCTTTCCAATATATAAAGCCCCAGCATCTTTCCTTGGGTTCCATGAGCATTGTTTCCATTTTGCATTTCTTCCAAGTGCAGGAGCAAAAAGAAAAACATTGGCAGCGACTGCCTCTCGCACCGCCAATAATCTTCCCATAAGCAACAGTTGTCTCTTTTTTTTTCATTCCATCTAGCAATTAGGAAATAAAAACATGCTTTAAAACTCATCTGCTTTTCAAACAAAAGAAGACTAAACACTCAAACAACCACTCTGAATGAGCTCTCTCTTGCCATCTTCCCATCTAGAAAGACAGCCAAATCATCAAATGGTGGCAGCACCTGCATGAAGCAGGAACAACAACAGAATTCCTTATGCGACAAGAGCCCTAAAATTCATCATTGTGGAGAGTGAGTTTGGACACTTTCGAGCACATTTCTCCATTTGAATCCTACAGAAATGATCCCTGAAAGTATAGTCCTGCCTTAACTTATCAAAGATTTCAGCAACATCTTAATCACTGTTCCTTCAACAAATGGTGAACATGTTTGTCAACCTCCAATGTAAACTACTTGTCGATATCAAGTAGTAATTCTTAAGATGCCTGTTTGCCAACGGTCTATTCTAAAGAAAAATACTTTTGCAATTCTTTTCTCTCAAATTGTAAAATGTTTTGATGCCTTATATTAGCTACCTTGATTCATAGAAGTACTTTTGGTAACCTGAGCAAAGTTTTAAAAGGACCTGAAAGTCTTGTTTATCGCGGTAACAGACGAGACAACAACGCAGATGGCGTATTTTTGTTTTCACATCTTCTAAAAATTGATTGGTCTGACAAGTTTCCTTTGGTTTCGAAAGCATAGTTTGTCAGTGAGGATAATTTTCTCTTGGTCTTTCCAATATATAAAGCCCCAGCATCTTTCCTTGGGTTCCATGAGCATTGTTTCCATTTTGCATTTCTTCCAAGTGCAGGAGCAAAAAGAAAAACATTGGCAGCGACTGCCTCTCGCACCGCCAATAATCTTCCCACAAGCAACAGTTGTCTCTTTTTTTTTCATTCCATCTAGCAATTAGGAAAAAATAGCATAGTTTACAAATTAGGAAATAAAAACATGCTTTAAAACTCATCTGCTTTTCAAACAAAAGAAGACTAAACACTCAAACAACCACTCTGAATGAGCTCTCTCTTGCCATCTTCCCATCTAGAAAGATAACCAAGTCATCAAATGGTGGCAGCACCTGCATGGAGTAGGAACACCAACAGAATTCCTTATGCAACAAGAGCCCTAAAATTCATCATTGTGGAGAGTGAGTTTGGACACTTTCGAGCACATTTCTCCATTTGAATCCTACAGAAATGATCCCTGAAAGTATAGTCCTTCCTTTACTTATCAAAGATTTCAGCAACATCTTAATCACTGTTCCTTCAACAAATGGTGAACATGTTTGTCAACCTCCAATGTAAACTACTTGTCGATATCAAGTAGTAATTCTTAAGATGCCTGTTTGCCAACGGTCTATTCTAAAGAAAAATACTTTTGCAATTCTTTTCTCTCAAATTGTAAAATGTTTTGATGCCTTATATTAGCTACCTTGATTCATAGAAGTACTTTTGGTAACCTGAGCAAAGTTTTAAAAGGACCTGAAAGTCTTGTTTATCGCGGTAACAGACGAGACAACAACGCAGATGGCGTATTTTTGTTTTCACATCTTCTAAAAATTGATTGGTCTGACAAGTTTCCTTTGGTTCCGAAAGCATGGTTTGTCAGTGAGGATAATTTTCTCTTGGTCTTTCCAATATATAAAACCCCAGCATCTTTCCTTGGGTTCCATGAGCATTGTTTCCATTTTGCATTTCTTCCAAGTGCAGGAGCAAAAAGAAAAACATTGGCAGCGACTGCCTCTCGCACCGCCAATAATCTTCCCACAAGCAACAGTTGTCTCTTTTTTTTTCATTCCATCTAGCAATTAGGAAAAAATAGCATAGTTTACAAACTAGGAAATAAAAACATGCTTTAAAACTCATCTGCTTTTCAAACAAAAGAAGACTAAACACTCAAACAACCACTCTGAATGAGCTCTCTCTTGCCATCTTCCCATCTAGAAAGATAACCAAGTCATCAAATGGTGGCAGCACAGGCATGGAGCAGGAACAACAACAGAATTCCTTATGCAACAAGAGCCCTAAAATTCATCATTGTGGAGAGTGAGTTTGGACACTTTCGAGCACATTTCTCCATTTGAATCCTACAGAAATAATCCCTGAAAGTATAGTCCTGCCTTAACTTATCAAAGATTTCAGCAACATCTTAATCACTGTTCCTTCAACAAATGGTGAACATGTTTGTCAACCTCCAATGTAAACTACTTGTCGATATCAAGTAGTAATTCTTAAGATGCCTGTTTGCCAAGGGTCTATTCTAAAAAAAAATACTTTTGCAATTCTTTTCTCTCAAATTGTAAAATGTTTTGATGCCTTATATTAGCTACCTTGATTCATAGACGTACTTTTGGTAACCTGAGCAAAGTTTTAAAAGGACCTGAAAGTCTTGTTTATCGCGGTAACAGGCGAGACAACAACGCAGATGGCATATTTTTGTTTTCACATCTTCTAAAAATTGATTGGTCTGACAAGTTTCCTTTGGTTCCAAAAGCATAGTTTGTCAGTGAGGATAATTTTCTCTTGGTCTTTCCAATATATAAAGCCCCAGCATCTTTCCTTGGGTTCCATGAGCATTGTTTCCATTTTGCATTTCTTCCAAGTGCAGGAGCAAAAAGAAAAACATTGGCAGCGACTGCCTCTCGCACCGCCAATAATCTTCCCACAAGCAACAGTTGTCTCTTTTTTTTTCATTCCATCTAGCAATTAGGAAAAAATAGCATAGTTTACAAATTAGGAAATAAAAACATGCTTTAAAACTCATCTGCTTTTCAAACAAAAGAAGACTAAACACTCAAACAACCACTCTGAATGAGCTCTCTCTTGCCATCTTCCCATCTAGAAAGATAACCAAGTCATCAAATGGTGGCAGCACCTGCATGGAGTAGGAACACCAACAAAATTCCTTATGCAACAAGAGCCTTAAAATTCTTCATTGTGGAGAGCGAGTTTGGACACTTTCGAGCACATTTCTCCATTTGAATCCTACAGAAATGATCCCTGAAAGTATAGTCCTGCCTTTACTTATCAAAGATTTCAGCAACATCTTAATCACTGTTCCTTCAACAAATGGTGAACATGTTTGTCAACCTCCAATGTAAACTACTTGTCGATATCAAGTAGTAATTCTTAAGATGCCTGTTTGCCAACGGTCTATTCTAAAGAAAAATACTTTAGCAATTCTTTTCTCTCAAATTGTAAAATGTTTTGATGCCTTATATTAGCTACCTTGATTCATAGAAGTACTTTTGGTAACCTGAGCAAAGTTTTAAAAGGACCTGAAAGTCTTGTTTATCGCGGTAACAGGCGAGACAACAACGCAGATGGCGTATTTTTCTTTTCATATCTTCTAAAAATTGATTGGTCTGGCAAGTTTCCTTTGGTTCCGAAAGCATGGTTTGTCAGTGAGGATAATTTTCTCTTGGTCTTTCCAATATATAAAGCCCCAGCATCTTTCCTTGGGTTCCATGAGCATTATTTCCATTTTGCATTTCTTCCAAGTGCAGGAGCAAAAAGAAAAACATTGGCAGCGACTGCCTCTCGCACCACCAATAATCTTCCCACAAGCAACAGTTGTCTCTTTTTTTTTCATTCCATCTAGCAATTAGGAAAAAATAGCATAGTTTACAAATTAGGAAATAAAAACATGCTTTAAAACTCATCTGCTTTTCAAACAAAAGAAGACTAAACACTCAAACAACCACTCTGAATGAGCTCTCTCTTGCCATCTTCCCATCTAGAAAGATAGCCAAGTCATCAAATGGTGGCAGCACCTGCATGGAGCAGGAACAACAACAGAATTCCTTATGCGACAAGAGCCCCAAAATTCATCATTGTGGAGAGTGAGTTTGGACACTTTCGAGCACATTTCTCCATTTGAATCCTACAGAAATGATCACTGAAAGTATAGTCCTGCCTAAACTTATCAAAGATTTCAGCAACATCTTAATCACTGTTCCTTCAACAAATGGTGAACAAGTTTGTCAACCTCCAATGTAAACTACTTGTCGATATCATGTAGTAATTCTTAAGATGCCTGTTTGCCAACGGTCTATTCTAAAGAAAAATACTTTTGCCATTCTTTTCTCTCAAATTGTAAAATGTTTTGATGCCTTATATTAGCTACCTTGATTCATAGACGTACTTTTGGTAACCTGAGCAAAGTTTTAAAAGGACCTTAAAGTCTTGTTTATCGCGGTAACAGGCGAGACAACAACGTAGATGGCGTATTTTTGTTTTCACATCCTCTAAAAATTGATTGGTCTGACAAGTTTCCTTTGGTTTCAAAAGCATAGTTTGTCAGTGAGGATAATTTTCTCTTGGTCTTTCCAATATATAAAGCCCCAGCATCTTTCCTTGGGTTCCATGAGCATTGTTTCCATTTTGCATTTCTTCCAAGTGCAGGAGCAAAAAGAAAAACATTGGCAGCGACTGCCTCTCGCACCGCCAATAATCTTCCCACAAGCAACAGTTGTCTCTTTTTTTTTCATTCCATCTAGCAATTAGGAAAAAATAGCATAGTTTACAAATTAGGAAATAAAAACATGCTTTAAAACTCATCTGCTTTTCAAACAAAAGAAGACTAAACACTCAAACAACCACTCTGAATGAGCTCTCTCTTGCCATCTTCTCATCTAGAAAGATAGCCAAGTCATCAAATGGTGGCAGCACCTGCATGGAGCAGGAACAACAACAGAATTCCTTATGCGACAAGAGCCCTAAAATTCATCATTGTGGAGAGTGAGTTTGGACACTTTCGAGCACGTTTCTCCATTTGAATCCTACAGAAATGATCCCTGAAAGTATAGTCCTGCATTAACTTATCAAAGATTTCAGCAACATCTTAATCACTTTTCCTTCAACAAATGGTGAACATGTTTGTCAACTTCCAATGTAAACTACTTGTCGATATCAAGTAGTAATTCTTAAGATGCCTGTTTGACAACGGTCTATTCTAAAGAAAAATACTTTTGCAATTCTTTTCTCTCAAATCGTAAAATGTTTTGATGCCTTATATTAGTTACCTTGATTCATAGAAGTCCTTTTGGTAACCTGAGCAAAGTTTTAAAATGACCTGAAAGTCTTGTTTATCGCGGTAACAGGCGAGACAACAACGCAGATGGCGTATTTTTCTTTTCACATCTTCTAAAAATTGATTGGTCTGGCAAGTTTCCTTTGGTTCTGAAAGCATGGTTTGTCAGTGAGGATAATTTTCTCTTGGTCTTTCCAATATATAAAGCCCCATTATCTTTCCTTGAGTTCCATGAGCATTGTTTCCATTTTGCATTTCTTCCAAGTGCAGGAGCAAAAAGAAAAACATTGGCAGCGACTGCCTCTCGCACCACCAATAATCTTCCCACAAGCAACAGTTGTCTCTTTTTTTTCATTCCATCTAGCAATTAGGAAAAAATAGCATAGTTTACAAATTAGGAAATAAAAACATGCTTTAAAACTCAGCTGCTTTTCAAACAAAAGAAGACTAAACACTCAAACAACCACTCTGAATGAGCTCTCTCTTGCCATCTTCCCATATAGAAAGATAACCAAGTCATTAAATGGTGGCAGCATCTGCATGGAGCAGGAACACCAACAGAATTCCTTATGTGACAAGAGCCCTAAAATTCATCATTGTGGAAAGTGAGTTTGGACACTTTCAAGCACATTTCTCCATTTGAATCCTACAGAAATGATCCCTAAAAGTATAGTCCTGTCTTAACTTATCAAAGATTTCAGCAACATCTTAATCACTGTTCCTTCAACAAATGGTGAACATGTTTGTCAACCTCCAATGTAAACTACTTGTCGATATCAAGTAGTAATTCTTAAGATGCCTGTTTGCCAACGGTCTATTCTAAAGAAAAATACTTTTGCAATTCTTTTCTCTCAAATTGTAAAATGTTTTGATGCCTTATATTAGCTACATTGATTCATAGAAGTACTTTTGGTAACCTGAGCAAAGTTTTAAAAGGACCTGAAAGTCTTGTTTATCGCGGTAACAGACGAGACAACAACGCAGATGGCGTATTTTTGTTTTCACATCTTCTAAAAATTGATTGGTCTGACAAGTTTCCTTTGGTTCCGAAAGCATGGTTTGTCAGTGAGGATAATTTTCTCTTGGTCTTTCCAATATATAAAGCCCCAGCATCTTTCCTTGGGTTCCATGAGCATTGTTTCCATTTTGCATTTCTTCCAAGTGCAGGAGCAAAAAGAAAAACATTGGCAGCGACTGCCTCTCGCACCGCCAAAAATCTTCCCACAAGCAACAGTTGTCTCTTTTTTTTTCATTCCATCTAGCAATTAGGAAAAAATAGCATAGTTTACAAATTAGGAAATAAAAACATACTTTAAAACTCATCTGCTTTTCAAACAAAAGAAGACTAAACACTCAAACAACCACTCTGAATGAGTTCTCTCTTGCCATCTTCCCATCTAGAAAGATAACCAAGTCATCAAATGGTGGCAGCACGTGCATGGAGCAGGAACACCAACAGAATTCCTTATGCGACAAGAGCCCTAAAATTCATCATTGTGGAGAGTGAGTTTGGACACTTTCGAGGACATTTCTCCATTTGAATCCTACAAAAATGATCTCTGAAAGTATAGTCCTGCCTCAACTTATCAAAGATTTCAGCAACATCTTAATCACTGTTCCTTCAACAAATGGTGAACATGTTTGTCAACCTCCAATGTAAACTACTTGTTGATATCAAGTAGTAATTCTTAAGATGCCTGTTTGCCAACGGTCTATTCTAAAGAAAAATACTTTTGCAATTCTTTTCTCTCAAATTGTAAAATGTTTTGATGGCTTATATTAGCTACCTTGATTCATAGACGTACTTTTGGTAACCTGAGCAAAGTTTTAAAAGGACCTTAAAGTCTTGTTTATCGCGGTAACAGGCGAGACAACAACGCAGATGGCATATTTTTGTTTTCACATCTTCTAAAAATTGATTGGTCTGACAAGTTTCCTTTGGTTTCGAAAGCATAGTTTGTCAGTGAGGATAATTTTCTCTTGGTCTTTTACAATATATAAAGCCCCAGCATCTTTCCTTGGGTTCCATGAGCATTGTTTCCATTTTGCATTTCTTCCAAGTGCAGGAGCAAAAAGAAAAACATTGGCAGCGACTGCCTCTCACACCGCCAATAATCTTCCCACAAGCAACAGTTGTCTTTTTTTTTCATTCCATCTAGCAATTAGGAAAAAATAGCATAGTTTACAAATTAGGAAATAAAAACATGCTTTAAAACTCCTCTGCTTTCCAAACAAAAGAAGACTAAACACTCAAACAACCACTCTGAATGAGCTCTCTCTTGCCATCTTCCCATCTAGAAAGATAACCAAGTCATCAAATGGTGGCAGCAACTGCATGGAGCAGGAACACCAACAGAGTTCCTTATGCGAAAAGAGCCCTAAAATTCATCATCGTGGAATGTGAGTTTGGACACTTTCGAGCACATTTCTCCATTTGAATCCTACAGAAATGATCCCTGAAAGTATAGTCCTGCCTTAACTTATTAAAGATTTCAGCAACATCTTAATCACTGTTCCTTCAACAAATGGTGAACATGTTTGTCAACCTCCAATGTAAACTACTTGTCGATATCAAGTAGTAATTCTTAAGATGCCTGTTTTCCAACGGTCTATTCTAAAGAAAAATACTTTTGCAATTCTTTTCTCTCAAATTGTAAAATGTTTTGATGCCTTATATTAGCTACCTTGATTCATAGACGTACTTTTGGTAACCTGAGCAAAGTTTTAAAAAGACCTTAAAGTCTTGTTTATCGCGGTAACAGGCGAGACAACAACGCAGATGGCGTATTTTTCTTTTCACATCTTCTAAAAATTGATTGGTCTGACAAGTTTCCTTTGGTTTCGAAAGCATAGTTTGTCAGTGAGGATAATTTTCTCTTGGTCTTTCCAATATATAAAGCCCCAGCATCTTTCCTTGGGTTCCATGAGCATTGTTTCCATTTTGCATTTCTTCCAAGTGCAGGAGCAAAAAGAAAAACATTGGCAGCGACTGCCTCTCGCACCGCCAATAATCTTCCCACAAGCAACAGTTGTCTCTTTTTTTTTCATTCCATCTAGCAATTAGGAAAAAATAGCATAGTTTACAAATTAGGAAATAAAAACATGCTTTAAAACTCAGCTGCTTTTCAAACAAAAGAAGACTAAACACTCAAACAACCACTCTGAATGAGCTCTCTCTTGCCATCTTCCCATCTAGAAAGATAACCAAGTCATCAAATGGTGGCAGCACCTGCATGGAGCAGGAACAACAACAGAAATCCTTATGCGACAAGAGCCCTAAAATTCATCATTGTGGAGAGTGAGTTTGGACACATTCGAGCACATTTCTCCATTTGAATCCTACAGAAATGATCCCTGAAAGTATAATCCTGCCTTAACTTATCAAAGATTTCAGCAACATCTTAATCACTGTTCCTTCAACAAATGGTGAACATGTTTGTCAACCTCCAATGTAAACTACTTGTCGATATCAAGTAGTAATTCTTAAGATGCCTGTTTGCCAACGGTCTATTCTAAAGAAAAATACTTTTGCAATTCTTTTCTCTCAAATTGTAAAATGTTTTGATGCCTTATATTAGCTACCTTGATTCATAGAAGTACTTTTGGTAACCTGAGCAAAGTTTTAAAAGGACCTGAAAGTCTTGTTTATCGCGGTAACAGGCGAGACAACAACGCAGATGGCGTATTTTTGTTTTCACATCTTCTAAAAATTGATTGGTCTGACAAGTTTCCTTTGGTTCCGAAAGCATAGTTTGTCAGTGAGGATAATTTTCTCTTGATCTTTCCAATATATAAAGCCCCAGCATATTTCCTTGGGTTCCATGAGCATTGTTTCCATTTTGCATTTCTTCCAAGTGCAGGAGCAAAAAGAAAAACATTGCTAGCGACTGCCTCTCGCACCACCATTAATCTTCCCACAAGCAACAGTTGTCTCTTTTTTTTTCATTCCATCTAGCAATTAGGAAAAAATAGCATAGTTTACAAATTAGGAAATAAAAACATGCTTTAAAACTCATCTGCATTTCAAACAAAAGAAGACTAAACACTCAAACAACCACTCTGAATGAGCTCTCTCTTGCCATCTTCCCATCTAGAAAGATAACCAAGTCATCAAATGGTGGCAGCACCTGCATGGAGCAGGAACACCAACAGAATTCCTTATGCGACAAGAGCCCTAAAATTCATCATTGTGGAAAGTGAGTTTGGACACTTTCGAGCACATTTCTCCATTTGAATTCTACAGAAATCATCCCTGAAAGTATAGTCCTGCCTTAACTTATCAAAGATTTCAGCAACATCTTAATCACTGTTCCTTCAACAAATGGTGAACATGTTTGTCAACTTCCAATGTAAACTACTTGTCGATATCAAGTAGTAATTCTTAAGATGACTGTTTGCCAACGGTCTATTCTAAAGAAAAATACTTTTGCAATTCTTTTCTCTCAAATCGTAAAATGTTTTGATGCCTTATATTAGTTACCTTGATTCATAGAAGTCCTTTTGGTAACCTGAGCAAAGTTTTAAAATGACCTGAAAGTCTTGTTTATCGCGGTAACAGGCGAGACAACAACGCAGATGGCGTATTTTTGTTTTCACATCTTCTAAAAATTGATTGGTCTGGCAAGTTTCCTTTGGTTCTGAAAGCATGGTTTGTCAGTGAGGATAATTTTCTCTTGGTATTTCCAATATATAAAGCCCCAGCATCTTTCCTTGAGTTCCATGAGCATTGTTTCCATTTTGCATTTCTTCCAAGTGCAGGAGCAAAAAGAAAAACATTGGCAGCGACTGCCTCTCGCACCACCAATAATCTTCCCACAAGCAACAGTTGTCTCTTTTTTTTCATTCCATCTAGCAATTAGGAAAAAATAGCATAGTTTACAAATTAGGAAATAAAAACATGCTTTAAAACTCAGCTGCTTTTCAAACAAAAGAAGACTAAACACTCAAACAACCACTCTGAATGAGCTCTCTCTTGCCATCTTCCCATATAGAAAGATAACCAAGTCATCAAATGGTGGCAGCATCTGCATGGAGCAGAAACACCAACAGAATTCCTTATGCGACAAGAGCCCTAAAATTCATCATTGTGGAAAGTGAGTTTGGACACTTTCGAGCACATTTCTCCATTTGAATCCTACAGAAATGATCCCTGAAAGTATAGTCCTGCCTTAACTTATCAAAGATTTCAGCAACATCTTAATCACTGTTCCTTCAAAAAATGATGAACATGTTTGTCAACCTCCAATGTAAACTACTTGTCGATATCAAGTAGTAATTTTTAAGATGCCTGTTTGCCAACGGTCTATTCTAAAGAAAAATACTTTAGCAATTCTTTTCTCTCAAATTGTAAAATGTTTTGATGCCTTATATTAGCTACCTTGATTCATAGAAGTACTTTTGGTAACCTGAGCAAAGTTTTAAAAGGACCTGAAAGTCTTGTTTATCGCGGTAACACTCGAGACAACAACGCAGATGGCGTATTTTTCTTTTCATATCTTCTAAAAATTGATTGGTCTGGCAAGTTTCCTTTGGTTCCGAAAGCATGGTTTGTCAGTGAGGTTAATTTTCTCTTGGTCTTTCCAATATATAAAGCCCCAGCATCTTTCCTTGGGTTCCATGAGCATTGTTTCCATTTTGCATTTCTTCCAAGTGCAGGAGCAAAAAGAAAAACATTGGCAGCGACTGCCTCTCGCACCACCAATAATCTTCCCACAAGCAACAGTTGTCTCTTTTTTTTCATTCCATCTAGCAATTAGGAAAAAATAGCATAGTTTACAAATTAGGAAATAAAAACATGCTTTAAAACTCATCTGCTTTTCAAACAGAAGAAGACTAAACACTCAAACAACCACTCTGAATGAGCTCTCTCTTGCCATCTTCCCATCTAGAAAGATAACCAAGTCATCAAATGGTGGCAGCACCTGCATGGAGCAGGAACACCAACAGAATTCCTTATGCGACAAGAGCCCTAAAATTCATCATCGTGGAAAGTGAGTTTGGACACTTTCAAGCACATTTCTCCATTTGAATCCTACAGAAATGATCCCTGAAAGTATCGTCCTGCCTTAACTTATCAAAGATTTCAGCAATATCTTAATCACTGTTCCTTCAACAAATGGTGAACATGTTCGTCAACCTCCAATGTAAACTACTTGTCGATATCAAGTAGTAATTCTTAAGATGCCTGTTTGCCAACGGTCTATTCTAAAGAAAAATACTTTTGCAATACTTTTCTCTCAAATTGTAAAATGTTTTGATGCCTTATATTAGCTACCTTGATTCATAGAAGTACTTTTGGTAACCTGAGCAAAGTTTTAAAAGGACCTGAAAGTCTTGTTTATCGCGGTAACAGGCGAGACAACAACGCAGATGGCGTATTTTTGTTTTCACATCTTCTAAAAATTGATTGGTCTGACAAGTTTCCTTTGGTTCCGAAAGCATAGTTTGTCAGTGAGGATAATTTTCTCTTGGTCTTTCCAATATATAAAGCCCCAGCATCTTTCCTTGGGTTCCATGAGCATTGTTTCCATTTTGCATTTCTTCCAAGTGCAGGAGCAAAAAGAAAAACATTAGCAGCGACTGCCTCTCGCACCGCCAATAATCTTCCCACAAGCAACAGTTGTCTCTTTTTTTTTCATTCCATCTAGCAATTAGGAAAAAATAGCATAGTTTACAAATTAGGAAATAAAAACATGCTTTAAAACTCATCTGCTTTTCAAACAAAAGAAGACTAAACACTCAAACAACCATTTTGAATGAGCTCTCTCTTGCCATCTTCCCATCTAGAAAAATAACCAAGTCATCAAATGGTGGCAGCATCTGCATGGAGCAGGAACACCAACAGAATTCCTTATGCGACAAGAGCCCTAAAACTCATCATTGTGGAAAGTGAGTTTGGACACTTTCAAGCACATTTCTCCATTTGAATTCTACAGAAATGATCCCTGAAAGTATAGTCCTGCATTAACTTATCAAAGATTTCAGCAACATCTTAATCACTTTTCCTTCAACAAATGGTGAACATGTTTGTCAACTTCCAATGTAAACTACTTGTCGATATCAAGTAGTAATTCTTAAGATGCCTGTTTGACAACGGTCTATTCTAAAGAAAAATACTTTTGCAATTCTTTTCTCTCAAATCGTAAAATGTTTTGATGCCTTATATTAGTTACCTTGATTCATAGAAGTCCTTTTGGTAACCTGAGCAAAGTTTTAAAATGACCTGAAAGTCTTGTTTATCGCGGTAACAGGCGAGACAACAACGCAGATGGCGTATTTTTCTTTTCACATCTTCTAAAAATTGATTGGTCTGGCAAGTTTCCTTTGGTTCTGAAAGCATGGTTTGTCAGTGAGGATAATTTTCTCTTGGTCTTTCCAATATATAAAGCCCCATTATCTTTCCTTGAGTTCCATGAGCATTGTTTCCATTTTGCATTTCTTCCAAGTGCAGGAGCAAAAAGAAAAACATTGGCAGCGACTGCCTCTCGCACCACCAATAATCTTCCCACAAGCAACAGTTGTCTCTTTTTTTTCATTCCATCTAGCAATTAGGAAAAAATAGCATAGTTTACAAATTAGGAAATAAAAACATGCTTTAAAACTCAGCTGCTTTTCAAACAAAAGAAGACTAAACACTCAAACAACCACTCTGAATGAGCTCTCTCTTGCCATCTTCCCATATAGAAAGATAACCAAGTCATCAAATGGTGGCAGCATCTGCATGGAGCAGGAACACCAACAGAATTCCTTATGTGACAAGAGCCCTAAAATTCATCATTGTGGAAAGTGAGTTTGGACACTTTCAAGCACATTTCTCCATTTGAATCCTACAGAAATGATCCCTAAAAGTATAGTCCTGTCTTAACTTATCAAAGATTTCAGCAACATCTTAATCACTGTTCCTTCAACAAATGGTGAACATGTTTGTCAACCTCCAATGTAAACTACTTGTCGATATCAAGTAGTAATTCTTAAGATGCCTGTTTGCCAACGGTCTATTCTAAAGAAAAATACTTTTGCAATTCTTTTCTCTCAAATTGTAAAATGTTTTGATGCCTTATATTAGCTACATTGATTCATAGAAGTACTTTTGGTAACCTGAGCAAAGTTTTAAAAGGACCTGAAAGTCTTGTTTATCGCGGTAACAGGCGAGACAACAACGCAGATGGCGTATTTTTGATTTCACATCTTCTAAAAATTGATTGGTCTGGCAAGTTTCCTTTGGTTCCAAAAGCACGGTTTGTCAGTGAGGATAATTTTCTCTTGGTCTTTCCAATATATAAAGCCCCAGCATCTTTCCTTGGGTTCCATGAGCATTGTTTCCATTTTGCATTTCTTCCAAGTGCAGGAGCAAAAAGAAAAACATTAGCAGCGACTGCCTCTCGCACCGCCAATAATCTTCCCACAAGCAACAGTTGTCTCTTTTTTTTTCATTCCATCTAGCAATTAGGAAAAAATAGCATAGTTTACAAATTAGGAAATAAAAACATGCTTTAAAACTCATCTGCTTTTCAAACAAAAGAAGACTAAACACTCAAACAACCATTTTGAATGAGCTCTCTCTTGCCATCTTCCCATCTAGAAAAATAACCAAGTCATCAAATGGTGGCAGCATCTGCATGGAGCAGGAACACCAACAGAATTCCTTATGCGACAAGAGCCCTAAAACTCATCATTGTGGAAAGTGAGTTTGGACACTTTCAAGCACATTTCTCCATTTGAATTCTACAGAAATGATCCCTGAAAGTATAGTCCTGCATTAACTTATCAAAGATTTCAGCAACATCTTAATCACTTTTCCTTCAACAAATGGTGAACATGTTTGTCAACTTCCAATGTAAACTACTTGTCGATATCAAGTAGTAATTCTTAAGATGCCTGTTTGACAACGGTCTATTCTAAAGAAAAATACTTTTGCAATTCTTTTCTCTCAAATCGTAAAATGTTTTGATGCCTTATAATAGTTACCTTGATTCATAGAAGTCCTTTTGGTAACCTGAGCAAAGTTTTAAAATGACCTGAAAGTCTTGTTTATCGCGGTAACAGGCGAGACAACAACGCAGATGGCGTATTTTTCTTTTCACATCTTCTAAAAATTGATTGGTCTGGCAAGTTTCCTTTGGTTCTGAAAGCATGGTTTGTCAGTGAGGATAATTTTCTCTTGGTCTTTCCAATATATAAAGCCCCATTATCTTTCCTTGAGTTCCATGAGCATTGTTTCCATTTTGCATTTCTTCCAAGTGCAGGAGCAAAAAGAAAAACATTGGCAGCGACTGCCTCTCGCACCACCAATAATCTTCCCACAAGCAACAGTTGTCTCTTTTTTTTCATTCCATCTAGCAATTAGGAAAAAATAGCATAGTTTACAAATTAGGAAATAAAAACATGCTTTAAAACTCAGCTGCTTTTCAAACAAAAGAAGACTAAACACTCAAACAACCACTCTGAATGAGCTCTCTCTTGCCATCTTCCCATATAGAAAGATAACCAAGTCATCAAATGGTGGCAGCATCTGCATGGAGCAGGAACACCAACAGAATTCCTTATGTGACAAGAGCCCTAAAATTCATCATTGTGGAAAGTGAGTTTGGACACTTTCAAGCACATTTCTCCATTTGAATCCTACAGAAATGATCCCTAAAAGTATAGTCCTGTCTTAACTTATCAAAGATTTCAGCAACATCTTAATCACTGTTCCTTCAACAAATGGTGAACATGTTTGTCAACCTCCAATGTAAACTACTTGTCGATATCAAGTAGTAATTCTTAAGATGCCTGTTTGCCAACGGTCTATTCTAAAGAAAAATACTTTTGCAATTCTTTTCTCTCAAATTGTAAAATGTTTTGATGCCTTATATTAGCTACATTGATTCATAGAAGTACTTTTGGTAACCTGAGCAAAGTTTTAAAAGGACCTGAAAGTCTTGTTTATCGCGGTAACAGACGAGACAACAACGCAGATGGCGTATTTTTGTTTTCACATCTTCTAAAAATTGATTGGTCTGACAAGTTTCCTTTGGTTCCGAAAGCATGGTTTGTCAGTGAGGATAATTTTCTCTTGGTCTTTCCAATATATAAAGCCCCAGCATCTTTCCTTGGGTTCCATGAGCATTGTTTCCATTTTGCATTTCTTCCAAGTGCAGGAGCAAAAAGAAAAACATTGGCAGCGACTGCCTCTCGCACCGCCAAAAATCTTCCCACAAGCAACAGTTGTCTCTTTTTTTTTCATTCCATCTAGCAATTAGGAAAAAATAGCATAGTTTACATATTAGGAAATAAAAACATACTTTAAAACTCATCTGCTTTTCAAACAAAAGAAGACTAAACACTCAAACAACCACTCTGAATGAGTTCTCTCTTGCCATCTTCCCATCTAGAAAGATAACTAAGTCATCAAATGGTGGCAGCACGTGCATGGAGCAGGAACACCAACAGAATTCCTTATGCGACAAGAGCCCTAAAATTCATCATTGTGGAGAGTGAGTTTGGACACTTTCGAGCACATTTCTCCATTTGAATCCTACAAAAATGATCCCTGAAAGTATAGTCCTGCCTCAACTTATCAAAGATTTCAGCAACATCTTAATCACTGTTCCTTCGACAAATGGTGAACATGTTTGTCAACCTCCAATGTAAACTACTTGTCGATATCAAGTAGTAATTCTTAAGATGCCTGTTTGCCAACGGTCTATTCTAAAGAAAAATACTTTTGCAATTCTTTTCTCTCAAATTGTAAAATGTTTTGATGGCTTATATTAGCTACCTTGATTCATAGACGTACTTCTGGTAACCTGAGCAAAGTTTTAAAAGGACCTTAAAGTCTTGTTTATCGCGGTAACAGGCGAGACAACAACGCAGATGGCGTATTTTTCTTTTCACATCTTCTAAAAATTGATTGGTCTGACAAGTTTCCTTTGGTTTCGAAAGCATAGTTTGTCAGTGAGGATAATTTTCTCTTGGTCTTTCCAATATATAAAAACCCAGCATCTTTCCTTGGGTTCCATGAGCATTGTTTCCATTTTGCATTTCTTCCAAGTGCAGGAGCAAAAAGAAAAACATTGGCAGCGACTGCCTCTCGCACCGCCAATAATCTTCCCACAAGCAACAGTTGTCTCTTTTTTTTTCATTCCATCTAGCAATTAGGAAAAAATAGCATAGTTTACAAATTAGGAAATAAAAACATGCTTTAAAACTCAGCTGCTTTTCAAACAAAAGAAGACTAAACACTCAAACAACCACTCTGAATGAGCTCTCTCTTGCCATCTTCCCATCTAGAAAGATAACCAAGTCATCAAATGGTGGCAGCACCTGCATGGAGCAGGAACAACAACAGAAATCCTTATGCGACAAGAGCCCTAAAATTCATCATTGTGGAGAGTGAGTTTGGACACATTCGAGCACATTTCTCCATTTGAATCCTACAGAAATGATCCCTGAAAGTATAATCCTGCCTTAACTTATCAAAGATTTCAGCAACATCTTAATCACTGTTCCTTCAACAAATGGTGAACATGTTTGTCAACCTCCAATGTAAACTACTTGTCGATATCAAGTAGTAATTCTTAAGATGCCTGTTTGCCAACGGTCTATTCTAAAGAAAAATACTTTTGCAATTCTTTTCTCTCAAATTGTAAAATGTTTTGATGCCTTATATTAGCTACCTTGATTCATAGAAGTACTTTTGGTAACCTGAGCAAAGTTTTAAAAGGACCTGAAAGTCTTGTTTATCGCGGTAACAGGCGAGACAACAACGCAGATGGCGTATTTTTGTTTTCACATCTTCTAAAAATTGATTGGTCTGACAAGTTTCCTTTGGTTCCGAAAGCATAGTTTGTCAGTGAGGATAATTTTCTCTTGGTCTTTCCAATATATAAAGCCCCAGCATATTTCCTTGGGTTCCATGAGCATTGTTTCCATTTTGCATTTCTTCCAAGTGCAGGAGCAAAAAGAAAAACATTGCTAGCGACTGCCTCTCGCACCACCAATAATCTTCCCACAAGCAACAGTTGTCTCTTTTTTTTTCATTCCATCTAGCAATTAGGAAAAAATAGCATAGTTTACAAATTAGGAAATAAAAACATGCTTTAAAACTCATCTGCATTTCAAACAAAAGAAGACTAAACACTCAAACAACCACTCTGAATGAGCTCTCTCTTGCCATCTTCCCATCTAGAAAGATAACCAAGTCATCAAATGGTGGCAGCACCTGCATGGAGCAGGAACACCAACAGAATTCCTTATGCGACAAGAGCCCTAAAATTCATCATTGTGGAAAGTGAGTTTGGACACTTTCGAGCACATTTCTCCATTTGAATTCTACAGAAATCATCCCTGAAAGTATAGTCCTGCCTTAACTTATCAAAGATTTCAGCAACATCTTAATCACTGTTCCTTCAACAAATGGTGAACATGTTTGTCAACTTCCAATGTAAACTACTTGTCGATATCAAGTAGTAATTCTTAAGATGACTGTTTGCCAACGGTCTATTCTAAAGAAAAATACTTTTGCAATTCTTTTCTCTCAAATCGTAAAATGTTTTGATGCCTTATATTAGTTACCTTGATTCATAGAAGTCCTTTTGGTAACCTGAGCAAAGTTTTAAAATGACCTGAAAGTCTTGTTTATCGCGGTAACAGGCGAGACAACAACGCAGATGGCGTATTTTTGTTTTCACATCTTCTAAAAATTGATTGGTCTGGCAAGTTTCCTTTGGTTCTGAAAGCATGGTTTGTCAGTGAGGATAATTTTCTCTTGGTATTTCCAATATATAAAGCCCCAGCATCTTTCCTTGAGTTCCATGAGCATTGTTTCCATTTTGCATTTCTTCCAAGTGCAGGAGCAAAAAGAAAAACATTGGCAGCGACTGCCTCTCGCACCACCAATAATCTTCCCACAAGCAACAGTTGTCTCTTTTTTTTCATTCCATCTAGCAATTAGGAAAAAATAGCATAGTTTACAAATTAGGAAATAAAAACATGCTTTAAAACTCAGCTGCTTTTCAAACAAAAGAAGACTAAACACTCAAACAACCACTCTGAATGAGCTCTCTCTTGCCATCTTCCCATATAGAAAGATAACCAAGTCATCAAATGGTGGCAGCATCTGCATGGAGCAGAAACACCAACAGAATTCCTTATGCGACAAGAGCCCTAAAATTCATCATTGTGGAAAGTGAGTTTGGACACTTTCGAGCACATTTCTCCATTTGAATCCTACAGAAATGATCCCTGAAAGTATAGTCCTGCCTTAACTTATCAAAGATTTCAGCAACATCTTAATCACTGTTCCTTCAAAAAATGATGAACATGTTTGTCAACCTCCAATGTAAACTACTTGTCGATATCAAGTAGTAATTTTTAAGATGCCTGTTTGCCAACGGTCTATTCTAAAGAAAAATACTTTAGCAATTCTTTTCTCTCAAATTGTAAAATGTTTTGATGCCTTATATTAGCTACCTTGATTCATAGAAGTACTTTTGGTAACCTGAGCAAAGTTTTAAAAGGACCTGAAAGTCTTGTTTATCGCGGTAACACTCGAGACAACAACGCAGATGGCGTATTTTTCTTTTCATATCTTCTAAAAATTGATTGGTCTGGCAAGTTTCCTTTGGTTCCGAAAGCATGGTTTGTCAGTGAGGTTAATTTTCTCTTGGTCTTTCCAATATATAAAGCCCCAGCATCTTTCCTTGGGTTCCATGAGCATTGTTTCCATTTTGCATTTCTTCCAAGTGCAGGAGCAAAAAGAAAAACATTGGCAGCGACTGCCTCTCGCACCACCAATAATCTTCCCACAAGCAACAGTTGTCTCTTTTTTTTCATTCCATCTAGCAATTAGGAAAAAATAGCATAGTTTACAAATTAGGAAATAAAAACATGCTTTAAAACTCATCTGCTTTTCAAACAGAAGAAGACTAAACACTCAAACAACCACTCTGAATGAGCTCTCTCTTGCCATCTTCCCATCTAGAAAGATAACCAAGTCATCAAATGGTGGCAGCACCTGCATGGAGCAGGAACACCAACAGAATTCCTTATGCGACAAGAGCCCTAAAATTCATCATCGTGGAAAGTGAGTTTGGACACTTTCAAGCACATTTCTCCATTTGAATCCTACAGAAATGATCCCTGAAAGTATCGTCCTGCCTTAACTTATCAAAGATTTCAGCAATATCTTAATCACTGTTCCTTCAACAAATGGTGAACATGTTCGTCAACCTCCAATGTAAACTACTTGTCGATATCAAGTAGTAATTCTTAAGATGCCTGTTTGCCAACGGTCTATTCTAAAGAAAAATACTTTTGCAATACTTTTCTCTCAAATTGTAAAATGTTTTGATGCCTTATATTAGCTACCTTGATTCATAGAAGTACTTTTGGTAACCTGAGCAAAGTTTTAAAAGGACCTGAAAGTCTTGTTTATCGCGGTAACAGGCGAGACAACAACGCAGATGGCGTATTTTTGTTTTCACATCTTCTAAAAATTGATTGGTCTGACAAGTTTCCTTTGGTTCCGAAAGCATAGTTTGTCAGTGAGGATAATTTTCTCTTGGTCTTTCCAATATATAAAGCCCCAGCATCTTTCCTTGGGTTCCATGAGCATTGTTTCCATTTTGCATTTCTTCCAAGTGCAGGAGCAAAAAGAAAAACATTAGCAGCGACTGCCTCTCGCACCGCCAATAATCTTCCCACAAGCAACAGTTGTCTCTTTTTTTTTCATTCCATCTAGCAATTAGGAAAAAATAGCATAGTTTACAAATTAGGAAATAAAAACATGCTTTAAAACTCATCTGCTTTTCAAACAAAAGAAGACTAAACACTCAAACAACCATTTTGAATGAGCTCTCTCTTGCCATCTTCCCATCTAGAAAAATAACCAAGTCATCAAATGGTGACAGCACCTGCATGGAGCAGGAACACCAACAGAATTCCTTATGCGACAAGAATCCTAAAATTCATCATTGTGGAGAGTGAGTTTGGACACTTTCGAGCACATTTCTCCATTTGAATCCTACAGAAATGATCCCTGAAAGTATAGTCCTGCCTTAACTTATCAAAGATTTCAGCAACATCTTAATCACTGTTCCTTCAAAAAATGATGAACATGTTTGTCAACCTCCAATGTAAACTACTTGTCGATATCAAGTAATAATTCTTAAGATGCCTGTTTGCCAACGGTCTATTCTAAAGAAAAATACTTTTGCAATTCTTTTCTCTCAAATTGTAAAATGTTTTGATGCCTTATATTAGCTACCTTGATTCATAGAAGTACTTTTGGTAACCTGAGCAAAGTTTTAAAAGGACCTGAAAGTCTTGTTTATCGCGGTAACACTCGAGACAACAACGCAGATGGCGTATTTTTCTTTTCATATCTTCTAAAAATTGATTGGTCTGGCAAGTTTCCTTTGGTTCCGAAAGCATGGTTTGTCAGTGAGGTTAATTTTCTCTTGGTCTTTCCAATATATAAAGCCCCAGCATCTTTCCTTGGGTTCCATGAGCATTGTTTCCATTTTGCATTTCTTCCAAGTGCAGGAGCAAAAAGAAAAACATTGGCAGCGACTGCCTCTCACACCACCAATAATCTTCCCACAAGCAACAGTTGTCTCTTTTTTTTCATTCCATCTAGCAATTAGGAAAAAATAGCATAGTTTACAAATTAGGAAATAAAAACATGCTTTAAAACTCATCTGCTTTTCAAACAGAAGAAGACTAAACACTCAAACAACCACTCTGAATGAGCTCTCTCTTGCCATCTTCCCATCTAGAAAGATAACCAAGTCATCAAATGGTGGCAGCACCTGCATGGAGCAGGAACACCAACAGAATTTCTTATGCGACAAGAGCCCTAAAATTCATCATCGTGGAAAGTGAGTTTGGACACTTTCGAGCACATTTCTCCATTTGAATCCTACAGAAATGATCCCTGAAAGTATAGTCCTGCCTTAACTTATCAAAGATTTCAGCAACATCTTAATCACTGTTCCTTCAACAAATGGTGAACATGTTTGTCAACCTCCAATGTAAACTACTTGTCGATATCAAGTAGTAATTCTTAAGATGCCTGTTTGCCAACGGTCTATTCTAAAGAAAAATACTTTTGCAATTCTTTTCTCTCAAATTGTAAAATGTTTTGATGCCTTATATTAGCTACCTTGATTCATAGAAGTACTTTTGGTAACCTGAGCAAAGTTTTAAAAGGACCTGAAAGTCTTGTTTATCGCGGTAACAGGCGAGACAACAACGCAGATGGCGTATTTTTGTTTTCACATCTTCTAAAAATTGATTGGTCTGGCAAGTTTCCTTTGGTTCTGAAAGCATGGTTTGTCAGTGAGGATAATTTTCTCTTGGTCTTTCCAACATACAAAAGCCCCAGCATCTTTCCTTGGGTTCCATGAGCATTGTTTCCATTTTGCATTTCTTCCAAGTGCAGGAGCAAAAAGAAAAACATTGGCAGCGACTGCCTCTCGCACCACCAATAATCTTCCCACAAGCAACAGTTGTCTCTTTTTTTTCATTCCATCTAGCAATTAGGAAAAAATAGCATAGTTTACAAATTAGGAAATAAAAACATGCTTTAAAACTCATCTGCTTTTCAAACAGAAGAAGACTAAACACTCAAACAACCACTCTGAATGAGCTCTCTCTTGCCATCTTCCCATCTAGAAAGATAACCAAGTCATCAAATGGTGGCAGCACCTGCATGGAGCAGGAACACCAACAGAATTCCTTATGCGACAAGAGCCCTAAAATTCATCATTGTGGAAAGTGAGTTTGGACACTTTCGAGCACATTTCTCCATTTGAATTCTACAGAAATCATCCCTGAAAGTATAGTCCTGCCTTAACTTATCAAAGATTTCAGCAACATCTTAATCACTGTTCCTTCAACAAATGGTGAACATGTTTGTCAACTTCCAATGTAAACTACTTGTCGATATCAAGTAGTAATTCTTAAGATGACTGTTTGCCAACGGTCTATTCTAAAGAAAAATACTTTTGCAATTCTTTTCTCTCAAATCGTAAAATGTTTTGATGCCTTATATTAGTTACCTTGATTCATAGAAGTCCTTTTGGTAACCTGAGCAAAGTTTTAAAATGACCTGAAAGTCTTGTTTATCGCGGTAACAGGCGAGACAACAACGCAGATGGCGTATTTTTGTTTTCACATCTTCTAAAAATTGATTGGTCTGGCAAGTTTCCTTTGGTTCTGAAAGCATGGTTTGTCAGTGAGGATAATTTTCTCTTGGTATTTCCAATATATAAAGCCCCAGCATCTTTCCTTGAGTTCCATGAGCATTGTTTCCATTTTGCATTTCTTCCAAGTGCAGGAGCAAAAAGAAAAACATTGGCAGCGACTGCCTCTCGCACCACCAATAATCTTCCCACAAGCAACAGTTGTCTCTTTTTTTTCATTCCATCTAGCAATTAGGAAAAAATAGCATAGTTTACAAATTAGGAAATAAAAACATGCTTTAAAACTCAGCTGCTTTTCAAACAAAAGAAGACTAAACACTCAAACAACCACTCTGAATGAGCTCTCTCTTGCCATCTTCCCATATAGAAAGATAACCAAGTCATCAAATGGTGGCAGCATCTGCATGGAGCAGAAACACCAACAGAATTCCTTATGCGACAAGAGCCCTAAAATTCATCATCGTGGAAAGTGAGTTTGGACACTTTCAAGCACATTTCTCCATTTGAATCCTACAGAAATGATCCCTGAAAGTATCGTCCTGCCTTAACTTATCAAAGATTTCAGCAATATCTTAATCACTGTTCCTTCAACAAATGGTGAACATGTTCGTCAACCTCCAATGTAAACTACTTGTCGATATCAAGTAGTAATTCTTAAGATGCCTGTTTGCCAACGGTCTATTCTAAAGAAAAATACTTTTGCAATACTTTTCTCTCAAATTGTAAAATGTTTTGATGCCTTATATTAGCTACCTTGATTCATAGAAGTACTTTTGGTAACCTGAGCAAAGTTTTAAAAGGACCTGAAAGTCTTGTTTATCGCGGTAACAGGCGAGACAACAACGCAGATGGCGTATTTTTGTTTTCACATCTTCTAAAAATTGATTGGTCTGACAAGTTTCCTTTGGTTCCGAAAGCATAGTTTGTCAGTGAGGATAATTTTCTCTTGGTCTTTCCAATATATAAAGCCCCAGCATCTTTCCTTGGGTTCCATGAGCATTGTTTCCATTTTGCATTTCTTCCAAGTGCAGGAGCAAAAAGAAAAACATTAGCAGCGACTGCCTCTCGCACCGCCAATAATCTTCCCACAAGCAACAGTTGTCTCTTTTTTTTTCATTCCATCTAGCAATTAGGAAAAAATAGCATAGTTTACAAATTAGGAAATAAAACATGCTTTAAAACTCATCTGCTTTTCAAACAAAAGAAGACTAAACACTCAAACAACCATTTTGAATGAGCTCTCTCTTGCCATCTTCCCATCTAGAAAAATAACCAAGTCATCAAATGGTGACAGCACCTGCATGGAGCAGGAACACCAACAGAATTCCTTATGCGACAAGAATCCTAAAATTCATCATTGTGGAGAGTGAGTTTGGACACTTTCGAGCACATTTCTCCATTTGAATCCTACAGAAATGATCCCTGAAAGTATAGTCCTGCCTTAACTTATCAAAGATTTCAGCAACATCTTAATCACTGTTCCTTCAAAAAATGATGAACATGTTTGTCAACCTCCAATGTAAACTACTTGTCGATATCAAGTAATAATTCTTAAGATGCCTGTTTGCCAACGGTCTATTCTAAAGAAAAATACTTTTGCAATTCTTTTCTCTCAAATTGTAAAATGTTTTGATGCCTTATATTAGCTACCTTGATTCATAGAAGTACTTTTGGTAACCTGAGCAAAGTTTTAAAAGGACCTGAAAGTCTTGTTTATCGCGGTAACACTCGAGACAACAACGCAGATGGCGTATTTTTCTTTTCATATCTTCTAAAAATTGATTGGTCTGGCAAGTTTCCTTTGGTTCCGAAAGCATGGTTTGTCAGTGAGGTTAATTTTCTCTTGGTCTTTCCAATATATAAAGCCCCAGCATCTTTCCTTGGGTTCCATGAGCATTGTTTCCATTTTGCATTTCTTCCAAGTGCAGGAGCAAAAAGAAAAACATTGGCAGCGACTGCCTCTCACACCACCAATAATCTTCCCACAAGCAACAGTTGTCTCTTTTTTTTCATTCCATCTAGCAATTAGGAAAAAATAGCATAGTTTACAAATTAGGAAATAAAAACATGCTTTAAAACTCATCTGCTTTTCAAACAGAAGAAGACTAAACACTCAAACAACCACTCTGAATGAGCTCTCTCTTGCCATCTTCCCATCTAGAAAGATAACCAAGTCATCAAATGGTGGCAGCACCTGCATGGAGCAGGAACACCAACAGAATTTCTTATGCGACAAGAGCCCTAAAATTCATCATCGTGGAAAGTGAGTTTGGACACTTTCGAGCACATTTCTCCATTTGAATCCTACAGAAATGATCCCTGAAAGTATAGTCCTGCCTTAACTTATCAAAGATTTCAGCAACATCTTAATCACTGTTCCTTCAACAAATGGTGAACATGTTTGTCAACCTCCAATGTAAACTACTTGTCGATATCAAGTAGTAATTCTTAAGATGCCTGTTTGCCAACGGTCTATTCTAAAGAAAAATACTTTTGCAATTCTTTTCTCTCAAATTGTAAAATGTTTTGATGCCTTATATTAGCTACCTTGATTCATAGAAGTACTTTTGGTAACCTGAGCAAAGTTTTAAAAGGACCTGAAAGTCTTGTTTATCGCGGTAACAGGCGAGACAACAACGCAGATGGCGTATTTTTGTTTTCACATCTTCTAAAAATTGATTGGTCTGGCAAGTTTCCTTTGGTTCTGAAAGCATGGTTTGTCAGTGAGGATAATTTTCTCTTGGTCTTTCCAACATACAAAAGCCCCAGCATCTTTCCTTGGGTTCCATGAGCATTGTTTCCATTTTGCATTTCTTCCAAGTGCAGGAGCAAAAAGAAAAACATTGGCAGCGACTGCCTCTCGCACCACCAATAATCTTCCCACAAGCAACAGTTGTCTCTTTTTTTTCATTCCATCTAGCAATTAGGAAAAAATAGCATAGTTTACAAATTAGGAAATAAAAACATGCTTTAAAACTCATCTGCTTTTCAAACAGAAGAAGACTAAACACTCAAACAACCACTCTGAATGAGCTCTCTCTTGCCATCTTCCCATCTAGAAAGATAACCAAGTCATCAAATGGTGGCAGCACCTGCATGGAGCAGGAACACCAACAGAATTCCTTATGCGACAAGAGCCCTAAAATTCATCATTGTGGAAAGTGAGTTTGGACACTTTCGAGCACATTTCTCCATTTGAATTCTACAGAAATCATCCCTGAAAGTATAGTCCTGCCTTAACTTATCAAAGATTTCAGCAACATCTTAATCACTGTTCCTTCAACAAATGGTGAACATGTTTGTCAACTTCCAATGTAAACTACTTGTCGATATCAAGTAGTAATTCTTAAGATGACTGTTTGCCAACGGTCTATTCTAAAGAAAAATACTTTTGCAATTCTTTTCTCTCAAATCGTAAAATGTTTTGATGCCTTATATTAGTTACCTTGATTCATAGAAGTCCTTTTGGTAACCTGAGCAAAGTTTTAAAATGACCTGAAAGTCTTGTTTATCGCGGTAACAGGCGAGACAACAACGCAGATGGCGTATTTTTGTTTTCACATCTTCTAAAAATTGATTGGTCTGGCAAGTTTCCTTTGGTTCTGAAAGCATGGTTTGTCAGTGAGGATAATTTTCTCTTGGTATTTCCAATATATAAAGCCCCAGCATCTTTCCTTGAGTTCCATGAGCATTGTTTCCATTTTGCATTTCTTCCAAGTGCAGGAGCAAAAAGAAAAACATTGGCAGCGACTGCCTCTCGCACCACCAATAATCTTCCCACAAGCAACAGTTGTCTCTTTTTTTTCATTCCATCTAGCAATTAGGAAAAAATAGCATAGTTTACAAATTAGGAAATAAAAACATGCTTTAAAACTCAGCTGCTTTTCAAACAAAAGAAGACTAAACACTCAAACAACCACTCTGAATGAGCTCTCTCTTGCCATCTTCCCATATAGAAAGATAACCAAGTCATCAAATGGTGGCAGCATCTGCATGGAGCAGAAACACCAACAGAATTCCTTATGCGACAAGAGCCCTAAAATTCATCATTGTGGAAAGTGAGTTTGGACACTTTCGAGCACATTTCTCCATTTGAATCCTACAGAAATGATCCCTGAAAGTATAGTCCTGCCTTAACTTATCAAAGATTTCAGCAACATCTTAATCACTGTTCCTTCAAAAAATGATGAACATGTTTGTCAACCTCCAATGTAAACTACTTGTCGATATCAAGTAGTAATTTTTAAGATGCCTGTTTGCCAACGGTCTATTCTAAAGAAAAATACTTTAGCAATTCTTTTCTCTCAAATTGTAAAATGTTTTGATGCCTTATATTAGCTACCTTGATTCATAGAAGTACTTTTGGTAACCTGAGCAAAGTTTTAAAAGGACCTGAAAGTCTTGTTTATCGCGGTAACACTCGAGACAACAACGCAGATGGCGTATTTTTCTTTTCATATCTTCTAAAAATTGATTGGTCTGGCAAGTTTCCTTTGGTTCCGAAAGCATGGTTTGTCAGTGAGGTTAATTTTCTCTTGGTCTTTCCAATATATAAAGCCCCAGCATCTTTCCTTGGGTTCCATGAGCATTGTTTCCATTTTGCATTTCTTCCAAGTGCAGGAGCAAAAAGAAAAACATTGGCAGCGACTGCCTCTCGCACCACCAATAATCTTCCCACAAGCAACAGTTGTCTCTTTTTTTTCATTCCATCTAGCAATTAGGAAAAAATAGCATAGTTTACAAATTAGGAAATAAAAACATGCTTTAAAACTCATCTGCTTTTCAAACAGAAGAAGACTAAACACTCAAACAACCACTCTGAATGAGCTCTCTCTTGCCATCTTCCCATCTAGAAAGATAACCAAGTCATCAAATGGTGGCAGCACCTGCATGGAGCAGGAACACCAACAGAATTCCTTATGCGACAAGAGCCCTAAAATTCATCATCGTGGAAAGTGAGTTTGGACACTTTCAAGCACATTTCTCCATTTGAATCCTACAGAAATGATCCCTGAAAGTATCGTCCTGCCTTAACTTATCAAAGATTTCAGCAATATCTTAATCACTGTTCCTTCAACAAATGGTGAACATGTTCGTCAACCTCCAATGTAAACTACTTGTCGATATCAAGTAGTAATTCTTAAGATGCCTGTTTGCCAACGGTCTATTCTAAAGAAAAATACTTTTGCAATACTTTTCTCTCAAATTGTAAAATGTTTTGATGCCTTATATTAGCTACCTTGATTCATAGAAGTACTTTTGGTAACCTGAGCAAAGTTTTAAAAGGACCTGAAAGTCTTGTTTATCGCGGTAACAGGCGAGACAACAACGCAGATGGCGTATTTTTGTTTTCACATCTTCTAAAAATTGATTGGTCTGACAAGTTTCCTTTGGTTCCGAAAGCATAGTTTGTCAGTGAGGATAATTTTCTCTTGGTCTTTCCAATATATAAAGCCCCAGCATCTTTCCTTGGGTTCCATGAGCATTGTTTCCATTTTGCATTTCTTCCAAGTGCAGGAGCAAAAAGAAAAACATTAGCAGCGACTGCCTCTCGCACCGCCAATAATCTTCCCACAAGCAACAGTTGTCTCTTTTTTTTTCATTCCATCTAGCAATTAGGAAAAAATAGCATAGTTTACAAATTAGGAAATAAAAACATGCTTTAAAACTCATCTGCTTTTCAAACAAAAGAAGACTAAACACTCAAACAACCATTTTGAATGAGCTCTCTCTTGCCATCTTCCCATCTAGAAAAATAACCAAGTCATCAAATGGTGACAGCACCTGCATGGAGCAGGAACACCAACAGAATTCCTTATGCGACAAGAATCCTAAAATTCATCATTGTGGAGAGTGAGTTTGGACACTTTCGAGCACATTTCTCCATTTGAATCCTACAGAAATGATCCCTGAAAGTATAGTCCTGCCTTAACTTATCAAAGATTTCAGCAACATCTTAATCACTGTTCCTTCAAAAAATGATGAACATGTTTGTCAACCTCCAATGTAAACTACTTGTCGATATCAAGTAATAATTCTTAAGATGCCTGTTTGCCAACGGTCTATTCTAAAGAAAAATACTTTTGCAATTCTTTTCTCTCAAATTGTAAAATGTTTTGATGCCTTATATTAGCTACCTTGATTCATAGAAGTACTTTTGGTAACCTGAGCAAAGTTTTAAAAGGACCTGAAAGTCTTGTTTATCGCGGTAACACTCGAGACAACAACGCAGATGGCGTATTTTTCTTTTCATATCTTCTAAAAATTGATTGGTCTGGCAAGTTTCCTTTGGTTCCGAAAGCATGGTTTGTCAGTGAGGTTAATTTTCTCTTGGTCTTTCCAATATATAAAGCCCCAGCATCTTTCCTTGGGTTCCATGAGCATTGTTTCCATTTTGCATTTCTTCCAAGTGCAGGAGCAAAAAGAAAAACATTGGCAGCGACTGCCTCTCACACCACCAATAATCTTCCCACAAGCAACAGTTGTCTCTTTTTTTTCATTCCATCTAGCAATTAGGAAAAAATAGCATAGTTTACAAATTAGGAAATAAAAACATGCTTTAAAACTCATCTGCTTTTCAAACAGAAGAAGACTAAACACTCAAACAACCACTCTGAATGAGCTCTCTCTTGCCATCTTCCCATCTAGAAAGATAACCAAGTCATCAAATGGTGGCAGCACCTGCATGGAGCAGGAACACCAACAGAATTTCTTATGCGACAAGAGCCCTAAAATTCATCATCGTGGAAAGTGAGTTTGGACACTTTCGAGCACATTTCTCCATTTGAATCCTACAGAAATGATCCCTGAAAGTATAGTCCTGCCTTAACTTATCAAAGATTTCAGCAACATCTTAATCACTGTTCCTTCAACAAATGGTGAACATGTTTGTCAACCTCCAATGTAAACTACTTGTCGATATCAAGTAGTAATTCTTAAGATGCCTGTTTGCCAACGGTCTATTCTAAAGAAAAATACTTTTGCAATTCTTTTCTCTCAAATTGTAAAATGTTTTGATGCCTTATATTAGCTACCTTGATTCATAGAAGTACTTTTGGTAACCTGAGCAAAGTTTTAAAAGGACCTGAAAGTCTTGTTTATCGCGGTAACAGGCGAGACAACAACGCAGATGGCGTATTTTTGTTTTCACATCTTCTAAAAATTGATTGGTCTGGCAAGTTTCCTTTGGTTCTGAAAGCATGGTTTGTCAGTGAGGATAATTTTCTCTTGGTCTTTCCAACATACAAAAGCCCCAGCATCTTTCCTTGGGTTCCATGAGCATTGTTTCCATTTTGCATTTCTTCCAAGTGCAGGAGCAAAAAGAAAAACATTGGCAGCGACTGCCTCTCGCACCACCAATAATCTTCCCACAAGCAACAGTTGTCTCTTTTTTTTCATTCCATCTAGCAATTAGGAAAAAATAGCATAGTTTACAAATTAGGAAATAAAAACATGCTTTAAAACTCATCTGCTTTTCAAACAGAAGAAGACTAAACACTCAAACAACCACTCTGAATGAGCTCTCTCTTGCCATCTTCCCATCTAGAAAGATAACCAAGTCATCAAATGGTGGCAGCACCTGCATGGAGCAGGAACACCAACAGAATTCCTTATGCGACAAGAGCCCTAAAATTCATCATCGTGGAAAGTGAGTTTGGACACTTTCAAGCACATTTCTCCATTTGAATCCTACAGAAATGATCCCTGAAAGTATCATCCTGCCTTAACTTATCAAAGATTTCAGCAACATCTTAATCACTGTTCCTTCAACAAATGGTGAACATGTTTGTCAACCTCCAATGTAAACTACTTGTCGATATCAAGTAATAATTCTTAAGATGCCTGTTTGCCAACGGTCTATTCTAAAGAAAAATACTTTTGCAATTCTTTTCTCTCAAATTGTAAAATGTTTTGATGCCTTATATTAGCTACCTTGATTCATAGAAGTACTTTTGGTAACCTGAGCAAAGTTTTAAAAGGACCTGAAAGTCTTGTTTATCGCGGTAACACTCGAGACAACAACGCAGATGGCGTATTTTTCTTTTCATATCTTCTAAAAATTGATTGGTCTGGCAAGTTTCCTTTGGTTCCGAAAGCATGGTTTGTCAGTGAGGTTAATTTTCTCTTGGTCTTTCCAATATATAAAGCCCCAGCATCTTTCCTTGGGTTCCATGAGCATTGTTTCCATTTTGCATTTCTTCCAAGTGCAGAAGCAAAAAGAAAAACATTGGCAGCGACTGCCTCTCACACCACCAATAATCTTCCCACAAGCAACAGTTGTCTCTTTTTTTTCATTCCATCTAGCAATTAGGAAAAAATAGCATAGTTTACAAATTAGGAAATAAAAACATGCTTTAAAACTCATCTGCTTTTCAAACAGAAGAAGACTAAACACTCAAACAACCACTCTGAATGAGCTCTCTCTTGCCATCTTCCCATCTAGAAAGATAACCAAGTCATCAAATGGTGGCAGCACCTGCATGGAGCAGGAACACCAACAGAATTTCTTATGCGACAAGAGCCCTAAAATTCATCATCGTGGAAAGTGAGTTTGGACACTTTCGAGCACATTTCTCCATTTGAATCCTACAGAAATGATCGCTGAAAGTATAGTCCTGCCTTAACTTATCAAAGATTTCAGCAACATCTTAATCACTGTTCCTTCAACAAATGGTGAACATGTTTGTCAACCTCCAATGTAAACTACTTGTCGATATCAAGTAGTAATTCTTAAGATGCCTGTTTGCCAACGGTCTATTCTAAAGAAAAATACTTTTGCAATACTTTTCTCTCAAATTGTAAAATGTTTTGATGCCTTATATTAGCTACCTTGATTCATAGAAGTACTTTTGGTAACCTGAGCAAAGTTTTAAAAGGACCTGAAAGTCTTGTTTATCGCGGTAACAGGCGAGACAACAACGCAGATGGCGTATTTTTGTTTTCACATCTTCTAAAAATTGATTGGTCTGACAAGTTTCCTTTGGTTCCGAAAGCATAGTTTGTCAGTGAGGATAATTTTCTCTTGGTCTTTCCAATATTTAAAGCCCCAGCATCTTTCCTTGGGTTCCATGAGCATTGTTTCCATTTTGCATTTCTTCCAAGTGCAGGAGCAAAAAGAAAAACATTGGCAGCGACTGCCTCTCGCACCGCCAATAATCTTCCCACAAGCAACAGTTGTCTCTTTTTTTTTTATTCCATCTAGCAATTAGGAAAAAATAGCATAGTTTACAAATTAGGAAATAAAAACATGCTTTAAAACTCATCTGCTTTTCAAACAAAAGAAGACTAAACACTCAAACAACCATTTTGAATGAGCTCTCTCTTGCCATCTTCCCATCTAGAAAAATAACCAAGTCATCAAATGGTGACAGCACCTGCATGGAGCAGGAACACCAACAGAATTCCTTATGCGACAAGAATCCTAAAATTCATCATTGTGGAGAGTGAGTTTGGACACTTTCGAGCACATTTCTCCATTTGAATCCTACAGAAATGATCCCTGAAAGTATAGTCCTGCCTTAACTTATCAAAGATTTCAGCAACATCTTAATCACTGTTCCTTCAACAAATGGTGAACATGTTTGTCAACCTCCAATGTAAACTACTTGTCGATATCAAGTAATAATTCTTAAGATGCCTGTTTGCCAACGGTCTATTCTAAAGAAAAATACTTTTGCAATTCTTTTCTCTCAAATTGTAAAATGTTTTGATGCCTTATATTAGCTACCTTGATTCATAGACGTACTTTTGGTAACCTGAGCAAAGTTTTAAAAGGACCTGAAAGTCTTGTTTATCGCGGTAACAGGCGAGACAACAACGCAGATGGTGTATTTTTGTTTTCACATCTTCTAAAAATTGATTGGTCTGACAAGTTTCCTTTGGTTTTGAAAGCATAGTTTGTCAGTGAGGATAATTTTCTCTTGGTCTTTCCAATATATAAAGCCCCAGCATCTTTCCTTGGGTTCCATGAGCATTGTTTCCATTTTGCATTTCTTCCAAGTGCAGGAGCAAAAAGAAAAACATTGGCAGCGACTGCCTCTCGCACCACCAATAATCTTCCCACAAGCAACAGTTGTCTCTTTTTTTTCATTCCATCTAGCAATTAGGAAAAAATAGCATAGTTTACAAATTAGGAAATAAAAACATGCTTTAAAACTCATCTGCTTTTCAAACAGAAGAAGACTAAACACTCAAACAACCACTCTGAATGAGCTCTCTCTTGCCATCTTCCCATCTAGAAAGATAACCAAGTCATCAAATGGTGGCAGCACCTGCATGGAGCAGGAACACCAACAGAATTCCTTATGCGACAAGAGCCCTAAAATTCATCATCGTGGAAAGTGAGTTTGGACACTTTCAAGCACATTTCTCCATTTGAATCCTACAGAAATGATCCCTGAAAGTATCGTCCTGCCTTAACTTATCAAAGATTTCAGCAATATCTTAATCACTGTTCCTTCAACAAATGGTGAACATGTTCGTCAACCTCCAATGTAAACTACTTGTCGATATCAAGTAGTAATTCTTAAGATGCCTGTTTGCCAACGGTCTATTCTAAAGAAAAATACTTTTGCAATACTTTTCTCTCAAATTGTAAAATGTTTTGATGCCTTATATTAGCTACCTTGATTCATAGAAGTACTTTTGGTAACCTGAGCAAAGTTTTAAAAGGACCTGAAAGTCTTGTTTATCGCGGTAACAGGCGAGACAACAACGCAGATGGCGTATTTTTGTTTTCACATCTTCTAAAAATTGATTGGTCTGACAAGTTTCCTTTGGTTCCGAAAGCATAGTTTGTCAGTGAGGATAATTTTCTCTTGGTCTTTCCAATATATAAAGCCCCAGCATCTTTCCTTGGGTTCCATGAGCATTGTTTCCATTTTGCATTTCTTCCAAGTGCAGGAGCAAAAAGAAAAACATTAGCAGCGACTGCCTCTCGCACCGCCAATAATCTTCCCACAAGCAACAGTTGTCTCTTTTTTTTTCATTCCATCTAGCAATTAGGAAAAAATAGCATAGTTTACAAATTAGGAAATAAAAACATGCTTTAAAACTCATCTGCTTTTCAAACAAAAGAAGACTAAACACTCAAACAACCATTTTGAATGAGCTCTCTCTTGCCATCTTCCCATCTAGAAAAATAACCAAGTCATCAAATGGTGACAGCACCTGCATGGAGCAGGAACACCAACAGAATTCCTTATGCGACAAGAATCCTAAAATTCATCATTGTGGAGAGTGAGTTTGGACACTTTCGAGCACATTTCTCCATTTGAATCCTACAGAAATGATCCCTGAAAGTATAGTCCTGCCTTAACTTATCAAAGATTTCAGCAACATCTTAATCACTGTTCCTTCAAAAAATGATGAACATGTTTGTCAACCTCCAATGTAAACTACTTGTCGATATCAAGTAATAATTCTTAAGATGCCTGTTTGCCAACGGTCTATTCTAAAGAAAAATACTTTTGCAATTCTTTTCTCTCAAATTGTAAAATGTTTTGATGCCTTATATTAGCTACCTTGATTCATAGAAGTACTTTTGGTAACCTGAGCAAAGTTTTAAAAGGACCTGAAAGTCTTGTTTATCGCGGTAACACTCGAGACAACAACGCAGATGGCGTATTTTTCTTTTCATATCTTCTAAAAATTGATTGGTCTGGCAAGTTTCCTTTGGTTCCGAAAGCATGGTTTGTCAGTGAGGTTAATTTTCTCTTGGTCTTTCCAATATATAAAGCCCCAGCATCTTTCCTTGGGTTCCATGAGCATTGTTTCCATTTTGCATTTCTTCCAAGTGCAGGAGCAAAAAGAAAAACATTGGCAGCGACTGCCTCTCACACCACCAATAATCTTCCCACAAGCAACAGTTGTCTCTTTTTTTTCATTCCATCTAGCAATTAGGAAAAAATAGCATAGTTTACAAATTAGGAAATAAAAACATGCTTTAAAACTCATCTGCTTTTCAAACAGAAGAAGACTAAACACTCAAACAACCACTCTGAATGAGCTCTCTCTTGCCATCTTCCCATCTAGAAAGATAACCAAGTCATCAAATGGTGGCAGCACCTGCATGGAGCAGGAACACCAACAGAATTTCTTATGCGACAAGAGCCCTAAAATTCATCATCGTGGAAAGTGAGTTTGGACACTTTCGAGCACATTTCTCCATTTGAATCCTACAGAAATGATCCCTGAAAGTATAGTCCTGCCTTAACTTATCAAAGATTTCAGCAACATCTTAATCACTGTTCCTTCAACAAATGGTGAACATGTTTGTCAACCTCCAATGTAAACTACTTGTCGATATCAAGTAGTAATTCTTAAGATGCCTGTTTGCCAACGGTCTATTCTAAAGAAAAATACTTTTGCAATTCTTTTCTCTCAAATTGTAAAATGTTTTGATGCCTTATATTAGCTACCTTGATTCATAGAAGTACTTTTGGTAACCTGAGCAAAGTTTTAAAAGGACCTGAAAGTCTTGTTTATCGCGGTAACAGGCGAGACAACAACGCAGATGGCGTATTTTTGTTTTCACATCTTCTAAAAATTGATTGGTCTGGCAAGTTTCCTTTGGTTCTGAAAGCATGGTTTGTCAGTGAGGATAATTTTCTCTTGGTCTTTCCAACATACAAAAGCCCCAGCATCTTTCCTTGGGTTCCATGAGCATTGTTTCCATTTTGCATTTCTTCCAAGTGCAGGAGCAAAAAGAAAAACATTGGCAGCGACTGCCTCTCGCACCACCAATAATCTTCCCACAAGCAACAGTTGTCTCTTTTTTTTCATTCCATCTAGCAATTAGGAAAAAATAGCATAGTTTACAAATTAGGAAATAAAAACATGCTTTAAAACTCATCTGCTTTTCAAACAGAAGAAGACTAAACACTCAAACAACCACTCTGAATGAGCTCTCTCTTGCCATCTTCCCATCTAGAAAGATAACCAAGTCATCAAATGGTGGCAGCACCTGCATGGAGCAGGAACACCAACAGAATTCCTTATGCGACAAGAGCCCTAAAATTCATCATCGTGGAAAGTGAGTTTGGACACTTTCAAGCACATTTCTCCATTTGAATCCTACAGAAATGATCCCTGAAAGTATCATCCTGCCTTAACTTATCAAAGATTTCAGCAACATCTTAATCACTGTTCCTTCAACAAATGGTGAACATGTTTGTCAACCTCCAATGTAAACTACTTGTCGATATCAAGTAATAATTCTTAAGATGCCTGTTTGCCAACGGTCTATTCTAAAGAAAAATACTTTTGCAATTCTTTTCTCTCAAATTGTAAAATGTTTTGATGCCTTATATTAGCTACCTTGATTCATAGAAGTACTTTTGGTAACCTGAGCAAAGTTTTAAAAGGACCTGAAAGTCTTGTTTATCGCGGTAACACTCGAGACAACAACGCAGATGGCGTATTTTTCTTTTCATATCTTCTAAAAATTGATTGGTCTGGCAAGTTTCCTTTGGTTCCGAAAGCATGGTTTGTCAGTGAGGTTAATTTTCTCTTGGTCTTTCCAATATATAAAGCCCCAGCATCTTTCCTTGGGTTCCATGAGCATTGTTTCCATTTTGCATTTCTTCCAAGTGCAGAAGCAAAAAGAAAAACATTGGCAGCGACTGCCTCTCACACCACCAATAATCTTCCCACAAGCAACAGTTGTCTCTTTTTTTTCATTCCATCTAGCAATTAGGAAAAAATAGCATAGTTTACAAATTAGGAAATAAAAACATGCTTTAAAACTCATCTGCTTTTCAAACAGAAGAAGACTAAACACTCAAACAACCACTCTGAATGAGCTCTCTCTTGCCATCTTCCCATCTAGAAAGATAACCAAGTCATCAAATGGTGGCAGCACCTGCATGGAGCAGGAACACCAACAGAATTTCTTATGCGACAAGAGCCCTAAAATTCATCATCGTGGAAAGTGAGTTTGGACACTTTCGAGCACATTTCTCCATTTGAATCCTACAGAAATGATCGCTGAAAGTATAGTCCTGCCTTAACTTATCAAAGATTTCAGCAACATCTTAATCACTGTTCCTTCAACAAATGGTGAACATGTTTGTCAACCTCCAATGTAAACTACTTGTCGATATCAAGTAGTAATTCTTAAGATGCCTGTTTGCCAACGGTCTATTCTAAAGAAAAATACTTTTGCAATACTTTTCTCTCAAATTGTAAAATGTTTTGATGCCTTATATTAGCTACCTTGATTCATAGAAGTACTTTTGGTAACCTGAGCAAAGTTTTAAAAGGACCTGAAAGTCTTGTTTATCGCGGTAACAGGCGAGACAACAACGCAGATGGCGTATTTTTGTTTTCACATCTTCTAAAAATTGATTGGTCTGACAAGTTTCCTTTGGTTCCGAAAGCATAGTTTGTCAGTGAGGATAATTTTCTCTTGGTCTTTCCAATATTTAAAGCCCCAGCATCTTTCCTTGGGTTCCATGAGCATTGTTTCCATTTTGCATTTCTTCCAAGTGCAGGAGCAAAAAGAAAAACATTGGCAGCGACTGCCTCTCGCACCGCCAATAATCTTCCCACAAGCAACAGTTGTCTCTTTTTTTTTTATTCCATCTAGCAATTAGGAAAAAATAGCATAGTTTACAAATTAGGAAATAAAAACATGCTTTAAAACTCATCTGCTTTTCAAACAAAAGAAGACTAAACACTCAAACAACCATTTTGAATGAGCTCTCTCTTGCCATCTTCCCATCTAGAAAAATAACCAAGTCATCAAATGGTGACAGCACCTGCATGGAGCAGGAACACCAACAGAATTCCTTATGCGACAAGAATCCTAAAATTCATCATTGTGGAGAGTGAGTTTGGACACTTTCGAGCACATTTCTCCATTTGAATCCTACAGAAATGATCCCTGAAA